>NC_087263.1:300000-397500 GCF_037042905.1 Lytechinus pictus
TAAAAAAATTCTCCCAGGAGGGGGTGTTAAATTATACAGCTGCTGATTCATTTCAATCTCATTGAGAAAATTACATTTCATTTATTTATTTTTTTTAAATAATTCATGATATGTAGGGCTACGTGGAAAGCTGCTCGCATAGGATGTCACAAATAAAAATTTAAAAAACTTCCAACTTTTGAAATCTTTGATGGATTTGCCTTTAATAAACCTTCACCAATATTTTCTATTATGTTTTGTGCTATATTTACAATAAACTTTTTGCCCGGGTAAACTTCCCCTTTAGAGAGGCTTTTAAATACACACTTGACGACGGAGGAAAGAAGCTAGTGCTTATTGAAGAGCTAATGAAAGCAAGGCAGGTGGTTTTATCAATCTGATCCTAACGATGATCATCTATACAGACACTATTCTGATCACTCGTAAATACAAGATCAGGAAGTAGACTCCTGGTAACGGCAGATAGAGCAAAGAGTGAGAAAGAGAAATACATTATATCAATACCAGAAGGTAGTGCATAGTATACAAGGCCTATATAATGAATGACAAGACAGCCATTCAAAGGATAGAAAAAATGTAATAGTACAAACAAAGTCACAATCCAAATTTGATAAATTTATAAGAACTACTACCTCATCTAATTTATTTGTAATTTTTTCCCATTCCTTTTCTTTAAGGAGGTGAGAGGTTATTTTTCTTTTCAAATCTCCATGAATCAGTGAATGGTATCATTTATGGAAAGAAATATCAAAAGAAATCTGACATGAATTAAACACTGTACATTATGATATGCCTTTGAAAAATGTGCTATTTCTATCACATGTGAGTAATTCATCTACAACATTACATGTAGCTCAACGTACATGTACATGTACAATGGTCTATTCACCATATCATCATATCAAGATACAGGGAAAAAAGTAATGGGGGCTCGGGGTGATTTCATCCCCCCCCCCCCTGAAATGCTCAAAAGAGCCCCAGAAAATAAACAAGAGCCAGGGAAAATCCCCATTCATTGCAGTGAATCCAGATTGTGGCAGTTTTTTTTGTAAAAAGTAGTCCCCTAAAATGATTTTTTTTCCCCTACCAGGATGTCAGTGGTTTATGCAACTAGTATTAGGATTGAATTTTTGCACAAATCAAATCACTTTGTTTGTTTTTCAATGCCAAAAGCTTGTATGGAGTACAGAAAAGGAAGTAATAAGTTTGAACAACTTCAGCAATAGCAGGAAAAATATCAAACCACAGATAATCTACCCTCAAATCTATCATAAGCCCTTTTTCCTCATGATCACAGATAAAAGAAAGGTGAAGCTATTATCATAATATTTTCTGTTTATACAGTGTAAATATAAATCCATGGGAATCACAAGTTTTCACTTTTTTATAAACAAATTTATTTTTCTAATTCTATGGCAGAAAATGTAATGGAAAATATAGGAATTCCTTCCTTTTGTGTGAAAAGTGGCATTAGATTATACAGAGATCCTTTTCAAATAACTGATTTTTCAATTTCATTAAAACTCACTCTATATCAATCAAATGACATAATTATAATACAAAGTTAGTAGTTTTAATAAAACAATAGCTTGTGACTTGTAATTTCAAGATAACAACTTTAATGAAACTGGTCCATTATCATCTGATGATGTGAAACAAGGATCAACTTTAGCAGTGGGTACAGACCTTGGCAATGTGGATAGACCAAACAAGTGAGAGTGATTACCCCCCTCATTGCTTCTGTATGACCTTGAGATAACCTTAGCATTGGTCTGACCTTTGACCTTAGATTGACTGATTGGGGGCTAATCAGTTCCATTGACTGGTGGTTGGTAATCTCAACCTTCACTCTACAGACATCTGTCAGCGGAGTGGGAAAACAACATAGAACTGTCTGCCCAACTTGAATATCATTATCATAAAATACAGTCAGTTGGTTTGTCCGCATACATGTCTTGTACGTTGTAGATCAATTGAGCGTATAGGTAAAATTGTATGTGTATGGAAGAGCAGAGAATTACACAGTGTATCCATATTGGACATGCATCCAAGTGTTACAAATCTTGTCCATCCCTATCATACAAGACTTTCTCTCATGTAAATAAAGGCAATGGGCAATTTTGCCCTCATGAAAGCCATAATCAACCATAAATTTGCACACACAAAAAATGAATGGTTTGGGGTGACCATCATTTCTTATAAAGTTGCCACAAGATCTGCCATCAAGAATATTTCAGAACAAAAATAGGAAATCAACATGTAGGCCCACATACTGTACTTCAGATTATGATTTTACTGCATGATTGCTTGATCAAAAAAGTAACCATTGAAATACCCCCCCCCCCCATTCAGCATCACCCAAATGTGACAATAAAAAATAGCCGCCCCCCCAAAAAAAAATATATATATATATTTCCTACTGTACCCAAAATAAGTGCAGTCTTATATAGCATGAGAGAAACAGCGTTATTACATTTTTCCCTAATGGCTCCTTAAATACTTTCATGAACTTTAATGTTACAAAAATTTGTGAATTTCTTGCCTAAAAAGATGCTTGAATACAGAGATTCTATTCCTCATTTAAATTCCTTCATATTTCAGAGCAGAACAACGTGTGCATTAAATGTCATTGATTACGAACAGTATTATACAAACACCTCAGCCAGGAACAAAAGTATCTATTCAAATTTTTTAAAGGTTCTATTTATTCACTGTACATAATTTGACAAAAACTTGAACTGAACATCCAAATTAATTTTGATCACTATCAGATTGAATTTGTTGTTTTTAAAGAGAGAATTGCCAGGTTTTGTTTTCAAAGCAAGATGAATACACAAAAATGTGTGTAATCTACAAGTATTGAGGCTAGGGAAGGGATATTCAATTAGTGTATTAATATAAATTTTAAATCCTTTAATCTCATGATGAATCACGAATGAAATTAAATCTGACACCCCAATATGGGCAGGTGTAATCCCCCCAGAGTGACCTACTTACCCCCCATTTAATCCCTCAGTGTACCTGTTGTGATTCACTACTCTGCACCAGCCCGAGTTTGCTTAATCTCGAGATTTTAGCCCGATCGGCCCTCTTCACGATTAATCTCCAGATTCAAGAAACCCCGTCTCCACCATCGCAAGAAGAGCGATTCCTGCTCGAGCAAGGCATGGATGCATTATGGTTTGATACCGTGAATAAATAATCCCGAGGGCGTCTGCACCTGTGAATTAGCGGGATAATTCGTAAACAGCGCGCTATTTTGCAAATAATCCTAAGTTGACTTGGGATTGCAATCTCGAGATTAATCCAGCGAACTATCCTGATAATTGCCTCTCCATTAAAAATAATCTCGAGATTGTGCAGATCGGGATAATTTGCTGGATCAGAAATAGCGCGCTAATTTGAAAACTTGGGCTGGTGCAGACGGCCCTTATGGTCATACATGTATACATGTTGTGCTAAATACAGCAATATTATACAATCATGTCTGTCCTATAAGATACTACATCAAAATATACTAAAAACCCCAACAGGACAATGAGAAAGTTCTGAAAATCACAAAGTAACAGAGACTGTTCCAAAAGACATGTATTTGTATGCATGGAGACATGAAGAATAAAAGGGAAATTTGTTTGAACATCTATTTTCATTTATATTCCACATATTTGAGATATTTGATAGCATACATATGTACACTGTACATGTACATGTAGATTCTGCCTATAGAATTCTCCTGGCCAAGTCCACAACTTAAACATGAATAAAATGAGTAAAGAAAGAAAAATATTATTCAAACTATCAAGGATTCTTTAACAAAGCGACATCAGTAGGTTTGATTAAAAAGAAGTGAAAGTTGAATGAAGATAATACTCACTGTGTTATTGAGAGAATAGGAGCCATATTGCCCCGTCAGTCTTCATTTACTCCAAGGGTGTAAAAAAACAAATGGCAATTCACTTTGATCACAAAGATTTGATCTGAAGGTTAGCACATACGGTTTGCAGAATCTGTATCTAAACTATGAAGCACGTGCTATCTTGTAGAAATAATCCCGATAGCGACTTGTCATTAAGCTTCACTGGAATATCTGTGCAACATGTTGGCAAAGTGATGCTGCTCGTTTACAACATTGGCGAATGATTATTATTATTTACCATAAAATGGTGATGTGACAGAGGGTAAAAACCAAGACGTGGAGACTATGTACAGGAACTTCAATCCAATAGGAGGCAACACATTATGTTCTGTTGCATTTGAAGCTAAATAGTGATTTAAATGGGAACAAATCAAATCAAATTAAATCAAACATTCTGATGATTGAGCAGCTCCTGGAAAGTGGTCACTGTTATTACAGCAACAGTATTTAGTTCAAACAGAAGCTATGTCCTAAAGATGGGAATATTATTTAAAGACAAACAAGATTGTCCTTATGTCTTTTCCTATTCTATTCTTCTGTTTTTTGCCCGATGACCAACAAGGTAACAACTGAGTACAGAGAGCAGGTTGATTCCTTGCCTCCCACTGTGAAGTTAGCCGAATAAATCAAGCAGTGTAGTTGCCAATTGAGTGAGTGATTCTGAGTAAAGCAAGGGATTGACATCAGCATTCAGGAATCTGTACTGGAGGATCGCTTGATTGGGCCTCTCTCTCTCTCTCATTCAAACCTGTATTACAATCATTCTATTCCAAGCAATGACATGAGAGTGGAAGGCATCTGAAAGGGATGAGTCGTCTGAGAGCGTTCAATTGATACATTCTTATCCCATAACACTGTTTTCAAACCCATGATGCGTTCAAGCAATTTGAAGAAAAAAAAATTGGTCATAAAAAATCAGTCTTTCAAAATGCAAATACTGTACATGACATCTGGGCAGGGTGACTCTATCAGCAGTGTTAACTTCAGTTGACAAATTCATTACAAGAAACAACACATTAAAAATTCAATATTAGAAGTACAGGCATGCATCAATTTTATGAGGTTGTGTTAAAAATAATCCAAATTAGGCCTATGGGGTGTAAAATTTTGAATTTTCTTTCATTACCTCTCTCTTTTTTAAAATCAAAACTGTAGAATCTGTAGAATGAATAGAAACAGTGGCTGAGGATTCAGAGCTCAGAAATGATATCCAATCTAGCTTGTATAAGATTGAAGAGTTCGGAAATGGAAAGCAAAGTTATACATCACTGGACAGAAGTGTGTCAAGCCTATTCTTTATCGCCGTTGTCTACAAACTCAGAAAAGTACAATCTGGTGAGGCACATCGAACAGTACTCCACTCTTTAAAAGCCGATTTTCAAAGTGCAATCAGGAATGACCCACTCGTCAATAACCAACTCAGGGGGCATTTCACTTGGAAAAAATGGTCAGTGATTTTCACCTGTTACAAGCTACTGAAATCATTGCTTCTGATTTGCTGAGAACGAATTCACCGGTGAAAATCACTGACAATATGAAACAGTCCCCTGGACATTGCTCTTGTTAAATTGACACAGTATTGCATGACCATAAATGGAAGAAGCAATCTATTACCTGCGCACTTTGTTTTCCTACATCTGAAGTAGTCTGCAATTTCAGACTCATACTTAACACTTTAATCCATTACACCATGTCTGGAGTGAAGACTAGGCTCTGAACTCTCTGTGTCAAATATGAAGAAGCAGCCACAGTACACAAGTGAAGCTAGTCTCACTAGTTCAGACTCTGCATTATGCACTCAGGTACATGTACATGTATGTGAAACCAAATGTCTGAGCCTTCAGACTACATCAGATGGAAGGGGGGGGGGGGGTGGATGAGCAAACATGATATTATTGGCTCAATCTTGTGTGTACTAAAGGCTTGTATTACTCCAAATGCCAAAAAAGGAAAACGAATAAAGAGTCCATTTCTAGCCAAAGTTCTCTGACTCTGCACAACATTCAGCAAGAATCGTTGTCACTCATGTAACCATATTTGGATAGTTTAAAATGCTTTTAATCATCAAGTCTTGATTACACCTGTATATTGTTGACTTAACAGAATTAATCATACTTTAGTATTAAAAATAGACCATTGTGTAATGGCAGTGAATTTGGTTGAATTTTATCCAATAGAACACATTTTTATTTTGTTAGTATCCTACCCATAACCATTTTAGGATACAAATAGACATGCAATTTTTGGGTAACCCTATTTTACCAAAACTAAAGATCAGACTTTAATTTTCACCAGCTTTATCATAGCAACATCAGCATTTTCAATGAAGTTTGCCTGTTAGAAGGAATCAATTTTTAAAATGTAAACACAATATTGAATAAAAACCTAATTTCGGTAATTTGTCTATTACTTCCTTTTGTCAAATAGGGAAGTACGTGTATATTGGAGGACATCAATACAGCTACATTTATATGTGAAAATTAGATTAACACTATTCACAAATTTGATCATAGAGTTATTAATAGAGTATACACATGTATCAATACAGGGCCATGCATGAAGGCTTCCTGTGACACCTTAATACACCATTAGGTGGCTTCAGACCGCCTTGAAGATCGTCATTTCCAGGTATTTTCTGATCGGGGTAAATTTACCCCGATCAAAAAAATACCAGGTAATTTTGGAAATGTGAAAGCAAATTACGCGTAATCTCCCCGAAAGAAAATACCCGGTAAATAGTAGGTACTTGTCAAAATTACGAGAACTTTCGCGGGGATTTTTCCAAGGTCGCAGGTGTTTTGGCAATGTGAAAGCAATTTACGGGAACTTTTTAATAGCACTGCCTGTAGTATAGGGCGTGGGCGCCATGGGTGGCTGCTGAACTAGCGATTTTGAATCTCGCGCCTTGCTTGCTTATCATACCATACTGCGCATGCTTGTAACTTCAGGAACTTATCCCGAAGGGTATGTTTGGGGCAGTGTGAATGTGGGAATAATTAAGGGGTATTTACTTGCCTGAAAAAAGTTCTCGTAATTTAACGGGGATTCTTGTGATCGAGGCGGTTCGAAACCACCTAATGTGTCAAAGAACTGTGCACTGTTTATCTTTACATTGCTGGTGTTAATGACGCTATGATGTAATTACATCTCTACTGGTAGTTCCTGTTTTGTTTTAGGAAGCCAAAGGTGCTTAAAATCACCATGGAACTACTCCTACCACCAACCTATTCCCTGAAAGAGGGAGAGAAATAGAACTTCTGATCAAATTGACTTCTGAGTACTATTCAAAATAAAATTATCAAGAAAATGGAGTTTCACAAACTTGCCAACCATGATAGCTAAGATATACACTGTAGGAACAAATTATATTTCTAAAAAAGGAACATTCTTTAAATTTCCTGAATATAGAAAATCTTTCACATAATAAGGCCACACAGGCAATTCTCTTTTGCCCAAAATAGGGATGTTTCTATTTGAACGTTTGGCAGGTACATGCATGAAAAGACCTCGGAAAAGTCAAAACATAAAGAAAATTCTGCCAATTGGAGGATTACATTTAGTTTGGATTTCTACAACACTGACCAGAATTATAATCTTACTGGTAAAGAATGACATCATAGATGGTCTAAAAAAAAATCAAGAGTACTATACACTTATAAAGATCTACACGTAGGCCTACATGTACCTGTACAATAAAGAAAATGAGATGAAATTATACTTATTAGCATGATGTAGTTTACATTTTGCCTATTAAAACCTATGTATCCTACTGTTCCTACATTTTCCAGATTAATTATCTGATATGTTTTTTTAGTAAAAAAATTTTTTTTAATACTTTAAAAATAATTACTAAAATGTTATAGCCATCTAAAAATAATTGGCTCAGAACATTTCACTGACACTGCATGTAGTACTGTATGCTACTACTACATGTCTGATCTCCATGTGTAGAAGTGAATAGTCACTGTACATAATACCAGGCCTAATAATACTTTGGTTCAATGGATAGCTGGTTAATTCATCCTCACAGACAGGAGATTAAAGGAGATTATCCCACAATTGGACTAATACAGTTAATCCCCTTCCTAATCCGATACCAGAGACAATGGCCCGTGATCAGAGCTCCCTTATTCAGAATGAGAGGCTGAAATGGGATTTCATTACTTCAAACAAAAGATTGGATATTTAATATTCAGACACCTGGGCCCTGTAACACAAAGGTTAGCAATTAATTGTTTGATTGATTTTAGTCAATGCAATCAATCGATTGTAGAAATACATGTATGTTCTTATTGTTCTACGATCATTAATACTAAGCTTTGTGTTATGAGCCCCTGGATGTCCTTGAAAAAGATAATATGCACGATACATGTCCAATGTTGGCCTACATGTAGGTTAAAAATAATAGAGAAGTTATGAGACTCCGAACAAAAATGTGTTTGCTGAAACCCAGCCTATGCTTCAGTAATAAAAACCTGCCAGATATTACTTTTCATTCAATTCGACAACAAGAACAGAATTAATGTGAAGACAAAAGGCATAGACCATCCTATTGTCATTTTTTTCTTCAAATAGTGCTAAGATTGACCTGCAGTTTATCATCACCATCATAATCCCTCATTGCCATCATCATCATCACCATCATTATCATCATCATCACCATTCATAATCCATCATCATCATCGTCATCATCATCATCATCACCACCACCACCATCATCATCATCATCATCACCATCATCATCATCAAAATCAATATTGATATTCATTTCATTAATTATCATTGTCATCAACAAAAGCTTCAGAAATCATAGAAGAGAAAAATGAGATGTTCACACTTTATAATCTAACACATTTCATTTTAAAAATCATATCATGGCAGCAGCGCTAAGAATCAATGACCTTGGCCTTGAACTTGGTGATTATTATCTCATTCCCAAACCAATAATTCTTCTTACCTGTAATACTATTGGGTTAATCTGAATCCTCTATTGTAATCTCCCAGTAACTCAAACACATTTTTCTACCAATATCCCATGCTAGATTTCCAATCAAAGCACTAATCAGGAATCAAACACAGTAATTGAATCCACGGAATAGAACCAGGTTAAACATTCCATTAGATATAACGTTCCTATGAATAGAGTACAGTCCGTGATGACATAAGCCGTCTGCTATGCAAACACACCACGCACACTGTGCCGTGCTATGGTGAGATAAACGCTGGGTAATCCCGAAGTAACGATGGCATAAAGCAAGGAGCGTCGGGTGTACCTCAATGCCCCTCTGTTGATCAGAGCAGTGCTATTTACCACTCTCTCTCTCCCTCAATATCTCACTGACTGACTGTTACATGTGCAAGCCCCTGCTGATCAGAGCAGTGCTATTCTCTCAGGACATCTCTTGTGCGTTCTCTCACTGACTGCCTGTTATTGGTTTGGTTCACTGCCTGGTTGCAATGCTAGCTCTATGCTTCAACACTGTCTAAACTCTCCACAGGCAGACTAGTCTTCATACCAGACTTAACTGTTTCTATACATGTCATCAAGTATTGACTCCTGGGCTCCGTAACACAAAGATTTGCGATGAATTGCAAGTATGAAAGAACCGCACTGATTGGTCAGTAATTTAAACCTAATGCGCGTGTAACATTGATATTGATTGGTCAGTTCATTTAGCGATTGATCGCTAATCTTTGTGTTACGTAGCCCTCTTCAGGCAATATATTAATTTTTCATTTTCAGGGGCTACTGCTTACAATTTACTCCTTAACTCTGCGGAATTGGATAAGCTTTACAACCTTGCAGTGAATGTGGTTTTCAAGGAAATTTTCCCTTTGTTTTCGGGGGCTTCTTTGACCATTTTAGGGGGGAAATCGCCCCAAGCCCCCATGGATTTTCCCCCCTGCTTTTATTTAAATACAATCTTTTAGACCGTGTGCCAGCAGTTCTTCAGCCTCTGGACATCAAATTTCTCTTTCATCATTGAAACCTATAAACCTAACGTACAAGATTGCATTGATACAGTTTAATAGTACTTCACGAAATACTACAATGTAATCCACGGGCCTACTCTAGATAAACTCATGAGGGGGGGGGGGGCATTATTGCTGGTGCCTTCTAATGGTTCTCAATACTCATCTCTTGAAGATATTATTTTTATTCTCTCTCAAAGAACATTTGTATTCATTTATAAAGTGAGCTTTTCCTCAAAGACTGATAAACAGGCTCTTTCCATATTTGAATCGTCACTCAATGGAAATGTCAAAATGAACTTTATCAGAATTTGACAATAAATTGAAAGATCATCCAATCCAGCCCTTTCTTTATATTTTAAATGAATTGATCACATAACCATTCTCCTTATCACACCAAAGCAAGTCAATAATAACTGCAATTGATTCATTGTATCCCTGTTTATTGTGGTTCTAAATAGGTGTTAAAAGGTTTGTCATTTAGGTGAAAGTGAAAGGAAGTTGTCTGTATTTCCAGACAGACATGAATACTCTCAATCTTATGTACAAGTGCAAGCAAGTACAATGGTATACCCAGGGGAGGATCCAAGATTTCATCATGGGGGGGGGGCACACAGAGAATAGTTTTGTTGTGGTTTTCTGTTATTAAACCTTTCTATGTAAACAAACCATACAAGGCCTTGTGGCTCTATTTATGTAGTATTTATTTTTCATTTTCTTGTTTTGTTTTAGTTTGTTTATATTCCATGAAGTATGTCAAGAATTACTATATATATCTCAGAATATAGAGTTTTACAAAAAGCAAATTGATTAGAATTAAAATTGGTCTATTCTGTTAAAAACAAAGTCTTTTGCAAGAAAAAAATTGGTTTAAAAATAAAAAAGAACGGAAGGACTCCCCCCCCCCCCACCCCCGGTCGGGACAACAAACAGTAAGTCCAAATACAGAAACACTACAATATAATAAACTGAATCTGAATGAGAAAAAATGTCGCCATTAAAACAATTATGTTTCTTTTGCTGTGCATGCCTGCACTGCACACCCTCTATGTCATTGTACTTTTTCCTGTATGTATTTGTCAACAAATTCACAGGGTTACATCCTGAATTTCAGTTTGGATATGGTTTATGCTTCCATTTTGAAATGCCATTTGAGAATACTGTCAATACAGATTGCAAATGTAGTTCTGAGAATGCTATTTTATATGAGCTTTTTCTGAGCAAAAATCACAATCTGCAACTGGATAATCATTGCAGGTTTTGTCGAACAAGAAAGAGAGGTTCAATTGGACGAGCCCTTGTTCAAGAGTTTCTTTTTGAGGTCAGCTGCAAATTTGATGCCATAGATATAAAATTGATTGTGATGACAAACAGGAAAAAAATTACATGGGGGCTCATGGCGTTTTTTGCCCCTGAAATGCCCTACAGAGCCATGGAAACCTAACAAAGTGCCCCTGAAATGCCCTACAGAGCCATGGAAACCTAACAAAGTGCCCCTGAAATTCACATAGGCCAGTATTCTGAAGTCGGATTTAAAGTTGTGGTTTAAAGTGATTGGTTAACATTGGTTTGACTTTTAAAAAATCTGAGCTAGAAGGTCACACTTGTCACCTGTGTCTGTGATATGTTACAAAAATGAAGCCCAGAAAAAATTGCGTTCAAAAATAATTATTTATTGCTTCAAAAATTGAAATATAAAGTGACCGAAAACACCATCTTAATGTCGGAAAGTGGAATTTTCATTTAGGTTGCTTAAGAAGAATGTGCCTAATTTGCATATTATTTTCGTACAGGTGTTTGGAATTCTCTTGATCGGCCGGATCACTGGATAGGGTTAGGATGATCGATGTATGTACACTCGAAAAATATAATTCTAGTTATTTTCTAATCCTTGTTATGTATTTTAAAGGATTTTAAGGATTTGTTTTCTCGTAATATTGAGTGAAAACAATATATATACTTATATCTTTTCATATTGGCTGTTTTGAAGTTTAACAAATCCTTAGCGGAATGATATTTTTTGGGTGGTTCCGCGACTCCACTGCTTCTTGGCATTTTACGTTAGGTAGATTATTGCACGTCCTGGTTCTGGTGCAGGTCGGACTGCAATCGAAGCAGGCCTGGGAAAGGGCTGATGTAAGTGTCGTTTTGTCTTATTTTTGCATAGAATTACAGTAAAATGTAATTAATTTAATAACTAATCGTTTCTATACTATCATGGACAAAATTATGAGAAAAGAATGACTTGTTTGAAGATTGAATTTAGTCACTTTTACTTTCATAACTTTGGCAAAGCAAGTGTATCTCGGTCAAGTTCAAAGACGAGTTGTAACTTACAAATTATGAGGATATCTACTGGTTTACTTTTTGTGCTAGACATTGTTGGGAATAATGAATATAAGTAATACTTGATATTTGAAAGGTCAGAAATTTAGGATTACTTGTTGAATTGAAGAGAAAGTTTTAGTAGATTATTTGAAAGATAACATAGAGGGCGTTCTATAGTAAACATTGTATTTCAAGATGGCGGCGCCCATAGTAAGGTATGCTTCTAGCTGACCTCGTTATATTATATGATGTGATGATTTATGATTATGGTTCTGAACTAAGAAGTTAGATCTATGACTTCTTTGCTTACTGAACATACACATATTGTTTGTAGACTTAAATTACTCTTTTAATTGCAGTATCAGATGAGTAAACTGTAATAGAGAATGGTTGTGTTAAGCTCAATAGACAGAAATATGCAGTTTGACTCCGTTCGATAGAGCTACTTGCTCTATCAAGTACTTGGGTCTTGATCAAAACTTTGGAATTAATGAACATAGTTTTTACTAATTGGATTATTTATTCGTGCAAAAGAAAACATTGATATTTGTGAGTATATCATTACCAATGATTATCCACACTGAAAGTAGTAGAATTGTTTGAGAAATATAATATTTTTAAAGCTATTAATTCAGGGAATTCTAAGCAATTTTATCATGAGTTGGAGTTATGATTATCTTATGGTTACGATTGTTGCTTTCTTTAATTATAGCTGGTCCGACTCATTTGATCCTCATCGAGATTTCAAATAATGTAGAAGCTGCTACTCCTTTGTGGTATCCTGGGTGATGTAGGTGGTGTGTAACCACCAGTAGCCTCTGACTTTGGGTAGGCATTAATTACATGGATTCTTCTATTTGTGTATAAATGATTCATTTTAATAGAATATCGTGATGTATACAGTGTATGATGCATTCTTATGTCATCTGACTAAATATGAGTAATATGCTTATTATAACTACTAAATAGTTTTGAGATGATAGCTACAACGATAATATTTACAAGCTGTTTTTGAGGAATGCATGTATTTTATCATTTCAGTAAAAGATAGAGATGAATACACCCCACTTTCAATATCCATATTTTGCCATGTATTCAATATCTGCAGTCTATTATGTACATTGTGTGATGCAAGTGCTAATGACATGTTTTTGAAATGGTGTTATTGATAATCTTATTTCATTTCTGTCATTGCAGGGTTGTTGTTTTGTTACTCCTTTCTTTTTGTTGGTTTTGGCAAACCTCAATAAAGTCAAAGAAGCTCAGATCTGGTGTCCCGTAGCATCTGTAAAGTTTGCTCCGTTACGGTCTTAATTGGCTAACTCAACCCACCCCCCGACATTAATTTCATCCCATACACTTATGTGTACTATTTAGGCGTCTATAAGACGCCTATTTACAAAATCGGTGTTTGCCTTGTAGTTTTAGCTTTTCATTCTCAATAATGGTCGTTTTCAGGGTTTATTAGTTCTAATACATGCACTTGTACACATGTTTCATCTTGGTTTGAGAATTTTTTAAATCAGCTGCTCACAAAGTTAAACAATACCTTTAAGTATGGGAAGCCAAAAGTATCAAATTTTTTATTAAGTTGTATGTTTCTTATGTTTACTGTGGTACTCCTTTCCTGATTCATCGATGGTGAAGACAATAATCTTTTCATACTTCCTAGGCAATTACGAATGATTTGAGAGCAAAATTAGCTGAAGCATGATATACCTACTGTTAGTGATTTATGTAACGATTGGCTCTTCATACTTCAACCACAACTTTAAACCTGAGTTTAAGTTAGACCTGACTTCAGAATACGGGCCATAGGGTCCAATATAAATATAAATACAATGTGGCAAATATGGTCTGGTGAGCTCAAAAATAGCCCCGGAAAAAAAAAATCATTTTTTATTAGATGACTACCAACGGTAGAAATAATTACACATTTTGGGGAGTATTGAAATAATAATTCTATGAGACATGTAGGCCTCCAATTTAGAATGTGTTGAATTGTTCTTCTTATAAATGCTATATATATACATGTAGAATCACAAGCATGAAATCATAAAAGGCATGGTCAAGTATCCTCCTCCTCCCTGATCTGAAGTTCAATATTTGGCCATAGGAGACACTTCATAAGAAAGAAAAGTATTCACACAGCCTAGAACAAGACTAGTTCAATCCAAACAGATTTAGAAAACTGGCCAGACAGACACAGTAAAACTTTTCAATCCTCTCAAAGAAAGCATGAAAAGAGAGCAACAGCTCCTGTGGAACTACAAAACAGAGTGCTTTGAATGAACTTTCAACTTTACAAATAAAAACACGGCGGCAGAAAAGAGGCTTAGAATTGGTACGCACTGCATGGAACTGAAAATTCAACAAGCGCACAAAAACATACATGATGGTGTAAATAACTACAGACTGGGAAAGCAATGTGTAGTCTGCTATACAGACTCACATTTCCATAATAACTAGTCTCTCATCGTCAAACCAAACCCTGTTGGTCTCTTCACAATCTTGAAGAATTCTTCACAAATGAATTTACAGTTCGGAATCAGCTGGGATTGGATTGCCGTTATTATCTAAGGACTGCCATTTTGAAATTTAGCAGCCTACTGTGCACTATAAATAAATAGGGGCAAAAACTACAAGGGGACAATTGGCCTTAAAATATCCCAAATAGCCCTCCATGGTTGTAAAAGTGTCCAGTGCCCTAAAATAGCAATTGATCATGGGGATGCATTTATACAATTGATTGTACATACTAATCAATGCAATCAACCCAATGACCAATCAATCACTTGCTTCTTGTCACAGGGCCCTGGACCCCATGTGACAAAAGTTTTATGTACATGCATCAATTGATGTGATAATAAATTACAAAATCAATTGTAAAAATATCAGATAATTTTGTGTGTTTGTAGAAACATTAATGTACAGGGTTCAATAAATGTAAGCACTAAAATAGTCTTTATTCAGTCTCATTGTGACAGACTGAATGTCCACTCAGGTTTTAACAAACATTCTAGCAGCATGATAGTGTTCCTGTTACGAACTAGCAATAGCAACTTTAATAATTGTGCAATTGGCTTGGAAATAGTGAAATAGACACAGTACCTGTATACTGACAACAACAAAACATTTCATAATGCCAAGGAATGATCATAGAGCTGTAGAAAGAAAGACTCTGCAAACGATGCTGCCAAAGAGCTCTGATCTATTATCATTATGACACTTCTCAATGCAATGAGGGTGTGACACTACAATGTAATCATTTCTTGCTCCATCACCCCTTTGGGCATCTAAAAACTCTGTTCACACTGCAAGGGATCGCGCCATTCATGCACAACAAGACCGGCACCTAAATGTAGATCTAGTACAGAATGTGGAACTAATACAACCCGGCTGTATTGAAACAGGGAGTCTTCATGGTTCCCCCCCCCCCCACCCCCATTTGTGTACATTTTTCTGTACAAAATCCATGTATACAATTTCAATTTCAGGGTCTAAAGACTTGTTATTGTAACAAATTCAAGATTTCTACAACAAATTTACCATCAGCCAATCAGATAGAAAGATTTCAGTAGCTTTTAACTGTTATTGCAAATTTGATTTTATAACAAGTTTTATGAAACGGGCCCCAGATGATTGTTCGCAATAAGAAATTCAATCTTTCAGGGTCCATTTCATGTCGAATTTGCAAACAGTTAAAAGCTACTGAAATACTGAAGTTTGATTGGCTGAAACTTGTTATAGAAATCATGCATTGTTTGAAGTCTTGAAACAGAACCCATATAGAGTAGACTTCAGCTGATGGAACAAAGGAAAATCTGATTAGAAACAGAAACAAATTACACAAAATAGTCCAAGAGCCCTGGAAAATGCATAAAAAAGTAGCCCCTGATAATTAATTTTTTTGCCTCTTTAGCAGTTAGCACCAAGAACACGAGTCACTCATGAACTTATTTAAGTAATGACTTGTAACTTACAAACATGTTTTATGGAGAAAAAAACCAGTCCAGGTATTGGTACTTTTCAAACACAGTGACGGATAAAATGGTGCTGAACAGAGAGAGGAAGTCTAAATAAACCCATTTCAGGATGGCCATTAAATCAGTAAATTTATCAAAACAAGCATTGTTGCTAAGATCTGATGGTTTACAAAGCAAACAAGTTTCTGTAATACATGTTTGTTATTGTAGCAAAGCAAGGTTTAATACTACTGATATTTTATGTATTAAACTAGTACTGTGACTTTTATCAAGTACAGTCACACTTATGTTCATACAAGATTTTTTATTAAATCAAGTCAAATCTTCAGCTGCTTGTATAATTAAAAAATGTATATGACATCTAAGACACATAACTAGAAAATGGGGATAAGTTTGCTTTATGAAAAAAAATGGGGAAATACAGAATTTCCCAAAGGAATGTGAAGTAAAACAATCAAACAAAATAATGTAGTAAATTCATATCAACCAAAGGGGTCATAATGGTAAAAAATTCACATTATTTTCTATAAATTAAATACAGAATGGTTGAGAGGTCTGGAATACATTTTTTACTGCATTTTAAGCCAATATCTTGGTGTAGTAGGGAAATTCATAAGAGCATAGTTTTATTAGTTTTGACTTTTTTTGTGATGTTTTCATTACTTTCAATAGCCTTAAAAATATTGAATTGGAAATTTTCATGAGGACTGATTTGCAAAATTTGAGAAAATGAAACCATCACAAAAATAACTACTTATTAAAATAGAAATGAAGAGTGAAAATAAGAAACAGAATAACACAGGAATGGATAAATAAATTGGAAAAATGAATAAATCAATGATACATGTACATGTAAATGCATTTAAAGGTACAGTGTAACTTCGAAAAGAGAGAAATAAACCAAGCCGGAATAAACAAACAAACAAAACAAACAAAATAACTCATCAAAACATTTGTAAGGATTGACAAAGAAGTTTTGGCTACATTGCCTCCATACAGATGAATAGTAAATGGAATGATTATAAAGGATAAAAATAAATCAAAATATAAATTCTAAAACTGTTTCAAGTTCCCAACAGCTGGATAAATATAGATTTTTTTAATTAAAAAAAGCACTTTATACTTAAAAAAGATGATTGACTTATTAATAATCTTACATTTCTGGTTTTCCAACTAAAACTTCAAAATCAGAGTTTGGGTTTCTGGTCTATAATGAGAGTTGATAATTGCTGGATGCCATATCCCATCGCTGAAGTACACAGCTTGAAAAGCAGAATTAAAATCCAAAAGAAAAATCTGAAAGAACAAAAAATAAAAAGAGAATATTAATGAGTACGTAATCTTAATAAATAATAAGTTTATAAACTTAGAGAAGCAGATGAAAATTGGACAAATACAAAGAAATTTATGATTACTTTTCTCGACTACTTGTACACTCTAAAAACAGAAAAGGCGAAAAAGAATGAAAAAGGCCCGATGATCGACAGCATTTTCCACCCTTCTTAAAAATACTGTCACTCCTCATACCTTTCTACCCTTTCATTTTTAAGAGTGTAGGAGAAAACTTCAAATTCCTGAAAGAGATGAGGGACATCTCTTCCACTTGTTACACTCTACTCACCCAATGGCTAATTTATGACTTTATTTAAAATCTTATTCTTTAAAGGTAAATGCTAGTTTTGGTAACGATATCAAAATGAGTTCGTACAGAATCCAATGAAATGACCACCAAAGTGTCTGTTTGTATAAATAAAACGCATGTGCCAAAGGATTCTGGAAGAAATTGTGTAATTGCTGAGAAATCAGCAAATAAGCCCAGGATTCGGGTAGAGCGTCGGGCACGACATTCAAAGCAATAATTATACACTGTCCCACGTGCGCTTATCTGTGTTGGGGATCTTCAGTCTGAACATTTTTCAGCGTAGATTTCAAGATTCACGAGATTCAGTTTATGTAACTGTACCAGATCTAGATCCTCGATGATATACTGACAATTAAGCCTTGTTTTACAGACATTCTCATGAAATCAGTGTTTACTGCAACTACTGGAATTTCTCTTTAAATCAGCCATATCTTTTTTTTTTATCAATAACAAGTTTCTGGGTTTCTTCTCCTATCAATCAGTTTTTTAGAGAAAAAAATTATTTCTATTATAATATTTAAAAAAATCACCAATATTCAAGCTCTCTCAACTCAATGGGCAATCACTGGAAACCCTATTTGTGTGACCATGGACGCTCAGAAGTTGCCTCTCCAATATTGGTGTGAAGCTGTACTTTGCTTATTATCAAAATCTGCATTTACGTTTGTAACATTTCTATGAAAAGCACATCCTGTTCAAATGTGCTGGTATACGTGTATAAACCCTGTCAAATTAATGCACAGATTTTCCTCATTAAAGACAGGGGAAGGGGTATCACCATTCCTATGCCTCCCCCCCAAAAAAAAAAAATTTAATTAAATTTCAAAAAAGGGAACATGTGGAGTACTACTCCCGGGGGGGGGGGGGGCACACTCAAAATATAATTTGATGGGGTATGCCTTACGAAACCCTGAAATGGGGTCTAGGGATCTGACCACAAGGGTATTTAATATACGGGGGACTTCGGAACTAAATATATACTGGGCGGTGTGAAAAACAGGGTCTATGGAACGGGATCGTGGTACAGTGCATGCTAGCGCTGTGCAGGTATATGTGGGCGCTAGCGGTGCTTGGAGCTGCTAACGGAGGGAGTTCTGAAGCCGTACGTGAAGCTCTCGCATGCAGTGCTCGCGCTGGACAATTTCAGCATGGCTAGGGGACTGAGATGTTTCGTAACGGAGGGCTTCTGAATGGAACTTTTGTCATTCGGAGTATCTAGAGAACTGAAAATTAGGTCTGAAAAAGGGGGGTCCCCGTAATATGTGAGTGCCTCCCCCCCCCCCCCCCCCCCCGCGTTTTACCAAAAGATATGTGAACCACACATACTGCAGTTGTGCACACAAAGAGACAAAAAATGTTGCATTCCCATACTAGTTTGTGATAAGTGTTATGATTCATGGTAAAATGAATAGTGGAAAAGTAAATACAAATAATACTATAGCATAGGATGACCTACATACATGTTGCATTATATTATTAAACAGGTTAATAGGATGGTTAAGAAAAGCTTTTCTCTGAGTAATTATTTTATGTCATAAGAATAAAATACATCTCCGGAATCTACATGTAGACAATAAATGTCAAGTATGGCTCCAGAGTCTTTTTTTTATTTGATATTTTGACTTTCCTCTGATAAATGAGTCATTGGCCATTCTTTCTTTAATGACAAGATTTTATATTCTATTATCCTTTTAACCTCAGAAGTCATACCATCAAATAAGAGATTGCTTTAAAAGATGACACACTCTACACAAGCAATCCCATACATATATGCTGTAGTGACTAATAATCCTTTCATACTGACCTCATCCCTGTTACCCGTTCTGTTCACTGTTTAATTTTATGAGCGTGCATTCCCCACTTCATAAGTGAAAAAAGTAAATAATTTCATACTGCCTTCTGTGTGATGGAGTCTGCCATGAGTAAAACAGGCTCAAAAGGGTAAATGTTAATTTGTTTTATTTATTTATGGATTTTTTTCATTTGATCTGACCTCGGATGACATAAAGCAGCTGAACTTGCGTTGTCCAAGTTAAAACCCAGAGGTTCCATCCCCTCTTAGTAGCTTCACTACAGGCAAGGTGGAGAAGTTTCATACCAAAAGTAACATTCAGATTCTGCACTGTAGCGGCGTTGTGGCTCATTGGATATGTCTCCGGGCTTTGAATCACGAGATCTAGGGTTCGAGTCCCACTGCAGCAATTGTGTCTTTTGGTAAGGCAATCTACATTTGCCACTCTCTACCCAGGTGTAAGGTTCCCCGGTATAAATTAATTCCTTGAATGCTTGAGCGCTTATTAAAGTTAAGCCAGGGTAAGAGTATGCTGTCCATGGTGATTTGCTTCTGCAACAATTGCTCTGGTCTTAATATCTCACAGGGCACAGGGTTAGAGCTAGGATTGTAATAGTCTTTGGTTCAAAATAATGTAAAGATAATAAAGAATTAGGGTTTATACAGTTTTCAAGGTTAGGTTTCATGTTTGGCTTTAATGTGCAGATTTCCATCAGAGCAATATTGACCGGAGCAAAATGGAACCAGCTTTATAAACAGTGCATTGAGCGCTTTATAAATGCAGCATTTTATCAGGGACACGAGAGGGATACCCGTCCCTGATTTTATGTATTACTGTACCTTTCTCCTCCTTCCACTGCCTTCGCTATGCTCAGATAAAGAGCTTACTATAAAAGGAGCATTATAAAGAGTTTGTGACAATAAAATCATATGTGGCCTACATGTTGTTTAGTTGTTTAGTTTTTCTGTGGTCTGATTTTTTTTCCGGGAGGGGATATTTACAACAAACCCTACAAAGATGTATAATTCACAAATAATGTCAACATACTATCGCCATGGGATATCTTACAGTACCAATGAAAATCCAAACAAATGCTTCTCTTAAAACCAAGAATAATGCAACCCAATTTTATACAACAAGGACGATTTCTGTGTTGCTAAATATTGGCTTTTAATACTTTTAAGGCCACATAACAGTCCTACAATGCCAACATATGTATGACCTTCCTCATGCAAGATGTATTTAGCGTCTATAAATATGAACTATAGTAGTCTGTATGTAGTTTTTCAGTGAGGACTACAGAAAGCAAGAATAAAAGTTTATATATGCCTGTAAATTCTTATTGATCATATCCACTGATCATAACATGTAGTGAGAACGGTCGAAGCGATCTTCCAAACCGGTTCAGAAAATCACCTCACGATGAAGTTTTCAAGATCGCTTTGCCTCGTTAAACTGGTTTTGGCGTGAGGACACAACCGTTCTTCGGGAAGCGATCATCGCACATTTTGAGCGCGTTACTCCACGCGACAGGTGTAGAATGCCTACGCTGCGGTTTCAAATTTCGCGCAAAACGTGTCACCCCACTGACAGCGTTTCCAAAGCAACAAAATCAATTTACGTTAAGTGATTTTGAAAACCCCTTTCGTGTGATCAAGTGGGAACGCTAGCAAAGCAATCTTCCAAACTGTATGTTTATCGCTGCATGCACTGACGCTGGCTTGCTCGCTCGGTAGGCCTCGCATCAGCTAGTTAGCCTCGCATATCCATACATATCGAACAGCGCGGGCTATGAACCGGAAATTCACTTATCGCGGTGATCGATGGGATACAAGTTCTCGTAGTTTACTTTCAGATTGCCAAAATACCCACGACCTTAGAAAAATCCCAGCGAAAGTTCTCGTAATTTCGCCAAGTACCTACTATTTAGCGGGTATTTTCTTTCGGGGATATTACGCGTAGTTTGCTTTCACATTACCAAAATACCTGGTATTTTCTGATTGGGGTAAATTTCCTGATCAGAGAATACCTGGAACTGACGATACTTCGAGGCGGTCTGAAACCACCTCTTGATGAAGCTCTAGATTTGATATTTAAACCTACAGCATGCAACTGGGAATTAACACATAAAGTGTTACTTTAGCTACAATTTATCTTTGTGAAACAGCCCCCTGGACAGACTATAGGAATGGCTGAAATGGTGTGATTACAATGCAAAGAATAAGGTGTAGAAAGGTCATTGGATAATAGTTCTCATCTCCTTTAAGATTCATCCATTGTATGCATCAAATCAGGGATAAAAATAATTGTCCTGTCAAAAGACAGGACAGAACCCAACAGAAAAGATTAGTTTATGGTCAAATAATCTCATTTTCTCTCATTACACAACAAATTGACCAAGTTACACAAAACAATTTCACATCAATCATCCTACTTGAACAACTGCATGGAAGTGAGATATCCCACAAAAAGTGTAGTTTTACATGTAGGTTTGTTTTCAAGAGAGAAACGCTTTGATCATGGCTGATTATAAACAATAATATGGTGAGTCAGTACATGTTACATCATCAACAAACTTCACTACTACAGTACAATGTGCATTTATGTTAAATGTGCAATCAATAATAAAATCAATACTCTCAAACTCTAGGCCTACGTGTAGGTTGATATTGATAAGGCCTACATTGTAATTTGTAAATGTATGTGGGCCTAAATAATGAGTGAGCTTGACAAATTTGTACTTTTTTGCCCTTTGGATTTTATATTACATTTTTTTAAATTAAATGTACAGATAACAGTACTGCATATTGATGTGATCAATTTATGTTTACAATATATGGAATTCTACTCTGTAACCTACAACATTATAGTTAATACAAGACCTGTATTAAAAGCTTGTCAATTTTACTGTATGATGAGTTCAGATGATTAAAGATTGTTCTGCCTATATGTAAATGGACATGTACCTACACGTATGTAGTCCTACCTGTCTTTAATTTCTACTCATTCTTGTATGTATTTGGATCAGGGTGTGAATATAATGTATGCAGGATGATATAACCATAGAGCTATTAATAGCTCCATGATATAACATAGTGTTGGTTGGTCTTGGATCATAGGACCATGGTTGGATGAAACAAGTTTGTACATGTGCGTATTGTGTACACTTAGGCCAACCAGGAAAGCTATAAAAAAAAAAATAATAATAAAAAAGGAAAAGGGCAACATTTTTTAAAAGAGCATTTCATAAATTTGTCAATAAATTTGTGATGTACATACAGTACATTTGAATACATGAAGGCCCACGTGTGTCGGACACAGAACAAGCCAAGATTCTCCTATAATGACATCAGCTATGTCTATTTGGTGTATAGCAAGGTATGACCACCATGTAAAAGGGTGATCAATCGTTTCTAAGAAGTGTAATTTCTCCCACTATTGTTCATATTGACAGGGATCAAAGGTGACTGACACACTGCAGTGATTGGGTAACAATGACACAGACTTACTGTATAGCAAGTATTGAGCACTGTCATACACTGTTGAGTCATCTTCATAGTGTTTGTTTACAATTGCAATGAGTGAAGAAGGTCTCAAATTATTATGAAAATACAGTAGGCTTTATATCTGACTTGTAAACATCTTTATTTATCATACTCATTATCATCATCATTAACATCATCATTACCATCACCATCATCATCATCATCATCATCGTCACCATCATCATTACCATCACCATCATCCTCATCATCATCATCCTCATCATCCTCATCATCATTATCATCTCATCCCCATCATTATCATCATCATCATCATTATCACCATCATCATCTGTACAGCATACTATTTAGTCCTCCTTATCATAATATAAAAATAATAGTTATGATATAAAATGGCAATATTAATTAATAACTATGACGACGACAATGATGATGATGATGATGATGATGATGATGATGATGATAACATAAATAATATTTTTTGATAAATACCAGTTACACATACTGAACGCAACACAGGCAAGTGAGGATGAAATCACCAGGGAAATTTCATTTGTTGGTCATGTTGAAAACACCATACAACAAAGCACATTCAATACTGACCTTATCAATGCTGCACACTGTACAGTATCAAAGGGGAAGTTCACCCTGACAAAAAGTCTATTGTAAAAATAGCAGAAAAAATAATAAAAAATATTGCCGAAGGTTTGAGAAAAATTCATCAAATAATTAAAAAGTTATTAGAATTTCAATTATTTGATTTGTGACGTCATATGCGAGCAGCATTCCTACATAGCGAATGGTAAAAAATCAATGAAATGTCACTTTCTCCGAAAATTGAAAATGGTTTTCATTGTACCTTTTGTATATCAATAGACAAATCATTTCACACCCGATCATGAATAGAAAACAAAATTAAGTCATCAGGCACCATACAAAATTTGAAATTCATGCATTTTATATTACATAACACATGGGGCAGCTGCTCGTTTATGACGTCACAAATCCAAAACTTTGAACTCTAATAACTTTCTTACTCTTTAACGGATTTTCCTCAAACCTTCACCAATATTTTTTACTATTTTTTCTGCTATTTTTACAACAAAGTTTTCTTCAGGGTGAACTTCCCCTTTAAGGGATTTCCCTATTAAAGGACAAGTCCATTCCAACAAAAAGTTGATTTTAATCAAATTAAAAAGACAAAAATCCAACGAGCATAACACTGAAAATTTCATCAAAATCGGATGTAAAATAAGAAAGTTATGACATTTTAAAGTTTCGCTTAATTTCACAAAACAGTTACATGTATATGCACATCCTGGACGGTATGCAAATGAGGAGACTATGACGTCATCCACTCACTATTTCTTTTGTATTTTATTATATGAAATATTCTAATTTTCTCTTCATTGTCAAGTGATACAACGATTAATTCCTCCCTGAACATGTGGAATTAGCATTAATACTATATGGTTCAGTCAAGTTGGTCCTTATTGTCAAATCTATAAAAAATGAAATATTGTAAAATTCAAACAATAAAAAACAAAAGAAATAGTGAGTGATGGACATCATCGACTGACTCACCTAGTTGTGCATATCACTGCTTTGTAAAAAAATAATCGAAACTTTAAAATGTCATAACTTTCTTATTTTGCATCCGATTTGATGAAATTTTCAGCACTATGCTAGTTTGAATTTTTTCTATTTATTCAAGTCAGCATTTTCCTGGGGTGGACTTGACCTTTAAACACTATATACTAGCAGTGTTTAAATGTCAGGTGAAATTGAAGATGACATTTTAATACAGCATGGATCCTACTAGAATAGGATCCATGGTTTATACAACAAGGGTTCACCTCCTAATTCATTTAGGAAGAAGGGGCTTCCCCAGGACCATAGGGGAATTCAGATTATTTGTTTACTATCACAAATAGCATGACAAATTGTTTATACATCCTTAATAATGTACCGCGAAACTCCCGTTGTGAAGATTAAAATAGTATACCAGGCATAATTAATTTTCAGAGGCTACTACTCACAACAGTCTACTGCGTGAATCTGCAACATATAAAAATAAGCATTAACATTGCAATGAATGGGGATTTTCCAGTAGCCTACTGTTTACTTATTTTCCGGGGCTATTTTGAGAATTTAGGGGGTGAAATCGCCCAAGCCCCCGTGTAATTTTTCCTGTGTAATATACAGTGAGATTTAAAAAACATACAACAAATTCATTTACTCTTTATAGGAAAATATCATTTTAAAAATCCAATGTTATTATTGTTTCCCATATTCCAAAAAAAATCACACACAAAACTGGCACTGCTGAATAATCTGGGTCAGGTGCATGTGTATGGTGTTGTCCCATTCATGATGACCCGGTATCTGTAATCCAGAGTGTTTAATGACACATTTATTACTCTCAACCTGCAGACACAAATCCATAGAATCCAAAATTTCAACAATTTCAAAGATTTCATCATTTAATTCTTTGAAATCTGTACTTCCCTTTTGACAAACAATGATATGAGGTCTAAAAAGATGTTGATAAATGTCAATTATTTCCTATGAGCACATGTATGTACAGAGATAAGCAGTACTCTTCACTGTTACAGTAGCAATTGGGGAGAAATATCAAGCACTTATTTTTTTTATTGATTTGTCTTTTGATTTTAATAACTGATCTGTAAGATCTAAATTTTGGGGTCAACATTTGAAGGCATTTTGCTGGTTTTTGTTAACCCCTCATTCTTGTATGTCTTGTGCAATGTTTTATTTCAGAATGTATTTTCCTTTTTTATTGATGTATAATTTTTTCTGTTACAAGATCTGAGGCCCGTTGCAGAAAGAGTTGCAATCAATCGCAACTCTAAAAATCATACGCAACTTGATTTTCAACCAATCAACAGCGCGCATTTGGGATTTGGGACCCCTGGACATTTTTAATAGGTCAGTGAAAGAGCAGATCATTTGAATTACATGTCGGTCCACGAAGCAAGGTCCCCCCTTCCCCTCTCCTCACCTACAGTAGTGTACATAATCTTGGTAAATAATCAAATCAAATCAAATTCATTTCATTTCATTTTCTTTATTTCCATTTTCAACAATTACAATTTGTTTTGTACATGACATACATGTACAAATGACAAAGCATATTTCAAGTATCCCTGTACAGAAATCATATTCAAGATTATTACATATTAGGTTTGAATTCAACAACCCCCCGCTCCGCACATCCATCCCATTTCCTTCCTTTCCCCCCTTATCTAACAACTACATCCAGCCCCACCCATCCCACACGACCCTACCCCCTCCCCATGGTTACTCAAGCTGGAAATAAATTTGTCATGTTCCTATTTGTTTTTATCAAAATCAACAAATGATTCAAATTTGCAAGAATCAATTAAAACAACATTACCCCCACCATCGACCCCTTCACATCGCTCCCAATCAGCTTCCTCCCTATGCATGCCCTCTGTTCCTGTATCATGTAGGACTCCATCAGTCATGTGTGGATTTCAATCAATAGCCTTTGAATCTTAAATATTCAATTCAACAACATCCCCTGCCCGCCCCCCCTTTGATCACTTCCCATTGCTCCCACACCCAACCCCAGCCAATATCCCTCCTTCGATCACTTCCCATTGCTCCCACACCCAGCCCCAGCCAATATCCCCCCTCCTTCGATCCCTTCCCATTGCTCCCACACCCAGCCCCAGCCAATATCCCCCCTCCTTCGATCCCTTCCCATTGCTCCCAGCCCCAGCCAATATCCCCCTTCGATCACTTCCCATTGCTCCCACACCCAGCCCCAGCCAATATCCCCCCTTCGATCCCTTCCCATTGCATCAACACCCAACCCCAGCCAATATCCCCCCTCCTTCGATCCCTCCCCATCGCTCCAACACCCAGCCCCAGCCAATATCCCCCCTTCGATCACTTCCCATTGCTCCCACACCCAGCCCCAGCCAATATCCCCCCTTCGATCACTTCCCATTGCTCCCACACCCAGCCCCAGCCAATATCCCCCCCTTCGATCACTTCCCATTGCTCCCACACCCAACCCCAGCCCATATCCCCCCCCCCTTCGATCCCTTCCCATTGCTCCCACACCCAACCCCAGCCAATATCCCCCCTCCTTCGATCCCTTCCCATTGCTCCCACACCCAGCCCCAGCCAATATCTCCCCCCCCCTTCGATCCCTTCCCATTGCTCCCACACCCAACCCCAGCCAATATCCCTCCTTCGATCCCTTCCCATTGCTCCAACACCCAGCCCCAGCCAATATCCCCCCCCCCTTTGATCTCTTCCCATTGCTCCCACACCCAGCCCCAGCCAATATCCCCCCCCCTTTGATCCCTTCCCATTGCTCCCACACCCAGCCCCAGCCAATATCTCCTCCCCCCTTCGATCCCTTCCCATTGCTCCCACACCCAGCCCCAGCCAATATCTCCCCCCCCCCTTCGATCCCTTCCCATTGCTCCCACACCCAACCCAACCCAATATCCCCCCTCCTTCGATCCCTTCCCATTGCTCCCACACCCAGCCCCAGCCAATATCCCCCCCTTCGATCACTTCCCATTGCTCCCACACCCAACCCCAGCCCATATCCCCCCCCTTCGATCACTTCCCATTGCTCCCACACCCAGCCCCAGCCAATATCCCCCCCTTCGATCCCTTCCCATTGCATCAACACCCAACCCCAGCCAATATCCCCCCTCCTTCGATCCCTCCCCATCGCTCCAACACCCAGCCCCAGCCAATATCCCCCCTTCGATCACTTCCCATTGCTCCCACACCCAGCCCCAGCCAATATCCCCCCTTCGATCACTTCCCATTGCTCCCACACCCAGCCCCAGCCAATATCCCCCCCTTCGATCACTTCCCATTGATCCCACACCCAACCCCAGCCCATATCCCCCCCCCTTCGATCCCTTCCCATTGCTCCCACACCCAACCCCAGCCAATATCCCCCCTCCTTCGATCCCTTCCCATTGCTCCCACACCCAGCCCCAGCCAATATCTCCCCCCCCCCCTTCGATCCCTTCCCATTGCTCCCACACCCAACCCCAGCCAATATCCCTCCTTCGATCCCTTCCCATTGCTCCAACACCCAGCCCCAGCCAATATCCCCCCCCCCTTTGATCTCTTCCCATTGCTCCCACACCCAGCCCCAGCCAATATCCCCCCCCCTTTGATCCCTTCCCATTGCTCCCACACCCAGCCCCAGCCAATATCTCCCCCCCCCTTCGATCCCTTCCCATTGCTCCCACACCCAGCCCCAGCCAATATCTCCCCCCCCCCCTTCGATCCCTTCCCATTGCTCCCACACCCAACCCAACCCAATATCCCCCCTCCTTCGATCCCTTCCCATTGCTCCCACACCCAGCCCCAGCCAATATCCCCCCCTTCGATCACTTCCCATTGCTCCCACACCCAACCCCAGCCCATATCCCCCCCCCTTCGATCCCTTCCCATTGCTCCCACACCCAACCCCAGCCAATATCCCTCCTTCGATCCCTTCCCATTGCTCCCACACCCAGCCCCAGCCAATATCTCCCCCCCCCCTTCGATCCCTTCCCATTGCTCCCACACCCAACCCCAGCCAATATCCCTCCTTCGATCCCTTCCCATTGCTCCAACACCCAGCCCCAGCCAATATCTCCCCCCCCCTTCGATCCCTTCCCATTGCTCCCACACCCAACCCAACCCAATATCCCCCCTCCTTCGATCCCTTCCCATTGCTCCCACACCCAGCCCCAGCCAATATCTCCCCCCCCCCCCTTCGATCCCTTCCCATTGCTCCCACACCCAACCCAACCCAATATCCCCCCTCCTTCGATCCCTTCCCATTGCTCCCACACCCAGCCCCAGCCAATATCCCCTCCCCTCCCCCATATTTATTCAGGAAATCAATTTGTCATGAAACAAGATTCAAAGTTTGATATCAATGCCATGATTCATAGTCACAATCGTGATAGCATCATCAAGTCACATTCATTCAAACATAGCATTCATATATCTCATCACACCCCCATACACATGTGCACAGTATGTCTCTAATCTCTATGCAATATGTAGGCATACATCTACATAAAATGTGTCATTATTGACTCCTGTAGATAGAAAAGTGTCTTAAAAAATGGTTGAATCAATATAAGTGAAATGGAATCTGAGGTGAATGAACACATATCATAATGGACATAAAATACTTGTATTCACATACACATTGTACACAACATTTAAAGTCGTGGCATGCCATACTTGTTCCTGTTTATCATTCAGTTCAATGCTAGTATGAAGAGTGGAATCATGTCTCGTCTGTCTCTGAATGATACTATAACATGTCATCACGTTACACTGTTCATCAAGTTGATGGATAAAGCTATTTTGGATAAGATTTCATGAAAACAACTAATCATTTGAATCTCTCTACAGTATAGCAGCAGCCTGTATTCTGAACTCAAGTTTTCTTTGCACTATGCTTTGGTGATGAACTGTAAGTTATGGTTCGACTACAAATTTTGAGACACAAATCTCATTTAACAAGCTACATGTGTAGGATTGAGAGGACAAAACATTCAGAGTAATGGGGCCCAT
Source organism: Lytechinus pictus (assembly GCF_037042905.1). NCBI lineage: Eukaryota > Metazoa > Echinodermata > Echinoidea > Temnopleuroida > Toxopneustidae > Lytechinus > Lytechinus pictus. Next base: position 329,742 of record NC_087263.1, read on the forward strand.
TTCATATTAAAGAATTATACATTATGTACAAAATATGATAACTTTGCCATTTATATAGGGAATACCATTGGTATAATATGTATATTGTACATGTATTAAAAGAGAGCTCAGCAGCCCTTTTGACATTCAAAATTTCCACATTTTTTTCTTGGGCCAGGGAAAATGCTTTTTTCTTGCAATACATTACATTTACAGGGCCTGAACATGTAGGCCCTGTTCATATTCAAGACATTTACATGTAGGCCTATCCAGTTTGCATTATTTGTTGCTTTTACAAGGCAAGTTTTCAGGTTGCCGAGGACAACTTTATGATTTGAAATTTAAATTGTTCATCCTAAACCAAATTTGAATGTGTGTTCAAATCAAATGTCTATTTGAACCTAATGATGGGATTGTGCCTTCCTAGGGAAAAAAAGGGGGCTTGGGGCTAATTTGCCCCGAAATGCTCCAAGAGCCCTGGGGAAAAAAGAGCCCTTGAAATTCACTAGCAAATTTCAGCTCATGGGCTCAACAACTAGGTTGGAAAGTGTCTTAATTATCATTTTTTGCCTGATGGCGTCTGCTATTAATACCTATTATAATTTTCCAATCTACCAAATGTTTCATAATCCATTATTCAACTTGCCAATCTTCTATTACTCATACTCACAATCACATGTGCTCAGTGAATCTCCTACATTCAGACATGTATCTATGTAGTCTGCAGGCAAAGACCTTTGGGTTTTGCAATTAGCATAGTGCATAATACAGAGTCTGAAGTAGTGAAGACTACATGTAGATTCACTTGTGTACTGTTGCCAGTGGCGTAACAGGCGGGGGGGCAGGGGGGGCAAGCTGCCCCCCCTGGCGGAGCTCACCGGGAAAATTAAAAAAAAACGGGAAAAAGAAAAAAAAGGGAGGAAGAAAGGGAAAGGAAAGAAAAGAAAAAAGGGGAAAGGGAAGGGGAAAGGAAAAGGGAAAAGAAAACTAAGAAAAAACATAAAAAAGGGAAAACGGAAAGATAACGGGAAAAGGAAGGAAAAAAGAACAAGTGAGAAAAAACAATTCGCCCCGATATAATACATTAGCATGATTAGTAAGACAGGGAAATAAATTAAAGATGGCAAAAAGGCAAACAAAAGCGGGAAATAAAGGCAATGGAATTAGCCAAAATCTAAATGGGAAAATAAAGAATAGGGACAAGATAACGTACACTACCGGGCTGCCGAGGATTGAGCGGGAAGAAAAATGGATGGTATATAGCATAATGTCGTACGAAAGTCTATCATAAACTTGCTAAATCTACAAAGGCTCTGTCCTAGAGTCAAGACCCCGTGCAGTGGGGGCTCTTCATCTGTAACCTTTAATGGGTTCTATAACGGGCCCCTATATGGACCCTTCCTGCATTAAGCTTTACGTTGAAGCACTGGCGTACCGGGGTGGTTCCACAGCCAAGGGGAAATAAAAGAAAATAAAGGAGGCAGCGAAATGAGATGAATGAAAAAAAAAAATATATGACATGATATTTGCTATAATGATGTAAAAATCTTTCACATAATTAGAATTTCATTTTAACAGGCCTTTTTTTTTTCTGGCTCGCTTCGGTCGCTGGCGACTTTTTACAAATTTTCCCACATTTGCTATGGTGTGCCCCTCACAATATTTGGATGATTACGATACACAACTGCATTGAATTTGTGTGTTGTGTTAAAACTATATAAATATACACGCAATTTGATTAAAATGAGTGGCCATCTGTAAGGTTTAAAATGGCTTTGATATCAAGAGGTTCCGGGGCTCTGCCCTGGACCCCACCCATAAAGCACTGTTACATGGATGAGTTGGACCATGGCCCCAAAAGTTCTACAACCAAACAAAAAAAGAGGAAAGAAAGGAAAGTGTATTATATTTTTCTGAATATCACATCAAAATCTATCTTCATGTTAGATTCTCATGAAAAGGTGATTTTTTTTTATCTCGCTCGCTTCGCTCGCTCGGGACCTATATTAAGCTACTTCTTGCCAGAAGCGCCATACTCGGCCCCCTCGAGCATATAGAGCTTCGCTCTGATTCTCACAATCATAACAAAAATCCTGTTCACCGTGGCGTACAAAAAAAGAGAGAAAAAAGGAAAGAGAGGAGGGTGAAATATGATATCATCTTTTTAAGAGTATGTCAAAATCTATCACAAAATTGGATTTTTGCAATAAAAATGTCAAAAAAATTTGCTCGCTCGCTTATTTATGTATATATATATATTTGCCCGATACGCCATATCGCCCCCTCAAAATTTTTGCCTTATGACGCCATTGCCTGTTCCATGATATGACCGGGAAATTTTTGGCTCTTGCCCCCCCTGGCCACCGACCCCTGTTACGCCGCTGACTGTTGCTGCTGTATTTGACACAGAGGCCCGTATTCTGAAGTCAGGTTTAACTTTATAGACCATGGTCTAACTCTGTGCTAAAATTATGGGGTGCTAAAATTATGGGAAGCTAAAAGTGTCAGAATTTTTATGAAGTTGTATGTTTCTTATGTTTACTGTGCTCTTTCCTAATTCATCGATGGTGAAGACAATCATCTATTTATACTTCCAGACTATTATGAATGATTTGAGAGCCAAATGAGCTGACCTATGATAGTGATTTATGTAACGATTGGCTATCCGTACTTAAACCACAACTTTAAACTTGAGTTTAAGTTAAACCCGACTTCAGAATACGGGCCAGAGAGTTTTGGAGTCTGGTCTTCACTCCAGACTCCAAAGTATCACATTTGAGTCTGTGCTTGCAGACTATAAGAATCATAAGACTGGAAACCGTTGTGCGAATCATTCCAATGGTGGATTAATTCACAATCCTACTACCTTCCTCCATTGCAGAGTATTACATAGAACATGACCTTGCTTGGATTGAAAACTTGATATCAGAGCTTGATGGTTGTTCCATGCGGTTGCCAATACATGTAGCTCACATGAGTCATGCACTCGTTTCATTTCACACAGCTGAAATGAGACGAGCAGAAGAGATACATGTCTACATTTTATTGACCGACGTGCACAAATTCATTTATTTACATTGTGCAGTATAACCTACATTTAGATACTATTGGCCCCCTCTATACAGCAGCCACCGTCCTGCCTATAGTGACTGATTTCACTATTTTTTTAAAGAAGGCATATTCAGACCTGCCAACCTCTGGGAATGAAAAAATGTATTCTGTGAAGAAAAAAAACTGTATTTTCCCCCCAAAAAATGTATTTCATAATAAATGGTGTGGCGCACTCTTCGCGGTGCTCAAGCTGCATGCAAGCTAAAAATGCACACTGCTCTTGCAAATGAAAAAAACAAACATTGAAACATGTAAACATATCTCACCCTGGTTTTAACAAAATTAGTGAAAAAAAAAACAAGTTACCTGAAATTACATTGATCCAATAACCATATTTGTTGTGTAAGTTTTATGAAATAGAGACATATAGAGATGATTTTTCTCAATAAATTAAGATTTTGTAAAAAAAAAAAAAAATACATGTAAATGTAAATTATACTTCACCCGTCACCAAACAATAAAGTCAATTTTTTTCTGTATTTTGGGGAAATTGGGTTAGTCACTACAGACAGGTTTCATTGCAAGCAATGTGGGCCTCCTTCTCTCCTCATTATTTGCTTTATCATACTGGGTTTGTTTTACATCTTTCCAAACAGCAATAATAAACAAAAAATTCAATTGTTAGTTCTTTTTTTTTTTGGGGGGGGGAGTGGTAATACAACTTACATGTACATGTATATTATTACTCCAATAAAAAAAACAGTAGGCCTACAATGTATATACATATATTTTAAGTGACAAATATTGCTATCCCATTTATTTGTTCTAGAGGCCTAATTAGAGAAGAGGACTATTTCATCGACTATCCTATGTACATTGAATGCCTCATCACCTACATGTATTGTCCTCTTCATATACTGTACATAACAAATGTTATATACCACCATGCAGCAAACATGTTTGCATTATAGCAGATTTGCATTGCTGTATAGTACACAGTAGGTGCTTCCAGACCAGATTGATATATTACCAAAATACCTTTAGAATTACCTGAGCCAAGGCCTCAAAAGAGTCAAAGCATCTACCCAAACCAGACCTTTTTGGTCTAAACACTTTTATATATGTTCTTATATAAAGTTACATGTAACTGTAGGCCTACATACAAGCAAGTACATCAAAGCCTGGCTAAAAAGTGGAAGAGGTGCATAATTCGAAATTCCTTGCGAGCCAAGCTCCAACACTGAATACACTGTATATTAGTTTGGAAAGTTCTGGTAATATCACACCGCAAAAATTCCCATAAACTTGCCGGGAAAAATCCTTATGAAAGTTCTCATAATTTTTAAATACATACTCAAGCTGGTTCTTTCATGGATATTACTGGTATAGTACATGTATTTGCTTTCACATAAATTGCCAAAAATGCCTGATATTTTCAGATTGGGTATATTTCCTGATCAGAAATACCAAGTATTTTTAGGTTTTTAGTTGGTCTTAGAGTAATTTCTTAATTAGTGGGTTTTTTTAAAGGATATTTCAAGTAAATAACTTTGATACTGGCCAACAGAATTAAATACCTACTACCTAGTATATTTTTTTACTTGTACAAATATAGATCAGGGTAGATTTTCTGATCAGAGAACACAAATTATTTCTGGTTCGTGAGTGACAGAGTTGGTCTAAAAGCCTCTACTGTTTGGTGACCTCAAATGACCTTTTTAGTCTGAGTAGTCTGGTAGAGTTCATTGTCTCATTTGTCTGAGGGTATAGAAGGTTCATTTCAGGGTCATCCACTGGTTGAGATGTGTTTGTCCACCAGTCTCATATATCAGACCTGGCTTGAAAGGAGTAAAGTACATGGAATATAATTTGGAGAAAAGGAGACTTGAATTCACTAACATTAGTGCGAGGTTAGCTACATAACATGTATAAACCTCGCAATACGATCGTGATGACACAGTGGATTTTTTAGAAGTCCGTAAACATCGCTTCATAAACAGAAGTATTGTTTGCCCAATCTCATATTTGCTACTCACCGGGGCTCTTCCCGTTGTGTTAGTGGTGGCACTAATAAATTCCATATCCTTGATTCAGCTCATCAGTAATTTTAAAACTGTCTCTTTATTCATTGTATGCGCAATTCCTATGATTGTTTGATAAAATATGGACACCATTACATGTAGATGCAATACCTCCAAAGCATACTTTTTAGATTATTATTACTGATAACACTTTTTTGGAAATCATTCAAAGCGACAACAAATTAACACAAATTATAAAAATTCTACGTGCTTTGAACAAACCAGCAGTGCGAGCCTTGGTTTGTTTGTCAAATAAAACCAGTCCACTAAAGTCTATACAAAGAAAAGACTGGATACTTTGCCGACTTCGCGTAACGATGTGCATCGATTTGTGTGTAAAATAGTATTAGCGCCTAGTCTTTACCTCGTAGTGTCTTCGATATAAATCGCGCTCCCTCCATAGTTGAAAATTGCTGTTCATGGAGGGGCACAGCACCACTGTTAACAGCAAGGATAAATATTCTTTATCAAAAAGTCAAGTCCAAAAAAGTCATCAAAGAGACTTTACATACATATCATTCGGTATGAAAGTAAAATAGAACAATTTGATTATATTTCAGATTTCATCAAAGTATAGTTTCTAATTTCATGCAATTCCATGAAAGTGTTCCATCTGGACTCCAGGAATCTCCCAAAAAGTGGAGGGATCCGCTAAAGAGAGAGAGTTGCATGCGTCTTGCCTTGATTTTCCTGTGCATGGCGGCATGTACAGTACATGTAATGGACGCATGGGCGACTAACATTTAATTTAGCTAAATGTACATGTATAAAGCCTACATGTAATTTGCTTCATACATGAAGACGAAGTACCGGTAGTAGAAAGACTGACTTTTTACTTGAAAGTAGGCCTACCTGTACATGTCATTGATTGACCACTCAAAATTGGGAGACATGACAGCTCAGTCAGTAGAGAGGGGGTTTCGGATTCTGGTGACCCGGGTGATTCCCACTTGGAGCGCTAGTGCCCTTTGGTAATAATAATATGTCCATTTACATGTATATAGCGCAGTTACTATATACATGTATATGTGCATATACTCAACTGCGCTTTGATACTTGTTATCATTACCCCAGCTGTAGCTAAGCCGCCATATTAATAGATGCTAAAGCGTTCAAGGAATAAATCCTACCGGGTACCCATTAACCTCACCTGGGTTGAGTGCAGCACAATGTGGATAAATTTCCTGCCGAAGGAAATTACGCCATGGCTGGGATTCGAACCCACGACCCTCTGTTTCAAAAGTCAGGAGACTAATCCACTGGGCCACAACGCTCCATATAAGGCATTTATCCTCATTAACAGGTCCCTCGGAGAGGACCTTAAGCCGTCGGTCCTCTGGTTGCTTGTTTACGAGCATTCATGCTTTCTTAATAGCAATCAGGTAAAAATCACCACCATTTGAAAGAAACAGGTTTTTAAAGGTCAAGTCTACCCCCAGAAAAATGTTGATTTGAATCAATAGAGAAAAAACAGACAAGCATTATAATGCTGAAAATTTCATCAAAATCGGATGTAAAATAAGAAAGTTATGACATTTTAAAGTTTAGCTTATTTTTCTCAAAACAGTTATATGCACAACGCAGTGATATGCAAATGAGACAGTTGATGATGTCCATCACTCACTATTTCTTTTAGTCAAATGTATTGCCGTACACAAGCGTGACCAAAAAATGTGTTTAAAGGGGTGTGTTTTTTTTTCGGTTTTGGACACAGGCTGCACGGGCACTTGTTATTAAAGGGTATCAAAACCACTGATTTTCAAGAAAAAGGGTGGTTTTGAAAGACTGGTCAATGGTCGATTGAGGGGTCAAATGTATTTAGGGTATGTTTTTTTTCAGAAGCTTTTTTTTAAAACTAGCCAAACGTGTTTAGGGTATGTTTTTTTTCAGAAGCTTTTTTTTTAACTAGCCAAACGTGTTTAGGGTATGTTTTTTTTCAGAAGCTTTTTTTTTAAACTAGCCAAACGTGTTTAGGGTATGTTTTTTTTCAGAAGCTTTTTTTTAACTAGCCAAACGTGTTTAGGGTATGTTTTTTTTCAGAAGCTTTTTTTTAACTAGCCAAACGTGTTTAGGGTACATGTTTTTTTTCAGAAGCTTTTTTTTAACTAGCCAAACGTGTTTAGGGTATGTTTTTTTTCAGAAGCTTTTTTTAAAACTAGCCAAACGTGTTTAGGGTATGTTTTTTTTCAGAAGCTTTTTTTAAAACTAGCCAAACGTGTTTAGGGTATGTTTTTTTTCAGAAGCTTTTTTTTTTAAACTAGCCAAACGTGTTTAGGGTATGTTTTTTTTCAGAAGCTTTTTTTTTTAAACTAGCCAAACGTGTTTAGGGTATGTTTTTTTTCAGAAGCTTTTTTTTTTAAACTAGCCAAACGTGTTTAGGGTATGTTTTTTTTCAGAAGCTTTTTTTTTTAAACTAGCCAAACGTGTTTAGGGTATGTTTTTTTTCAGAAGCTTTTTTTTTTAAACTAGCCAAACGTGTTTAGGGTATGTTTTTTTTCAGAAGCTTTTTTTTTTAAACTAGCCAAACGTGTTTAGGGTATGTTTTTTTTCAGAAGCTTTTTTTTTTAAACTAGCCAAACGTGTTTAGGGTATGTTTTTTTTCAGAAGCTTTTTTTTTAAAACTAGCCAAACGTGTTTAGGGTATGTTTTTTTTCAGAAGCTTTTTTTTTAAAACTAGCCAAACGTGTTTAGGGTATGTTTTTTTTCAGAAGCTTTTTTTTTAAAACTAGCCAAACGTGTTTAGGGTATGTTTTTTTTCAGAAGCTTTTTTTTTAAACTAGCCAAACGTGTTTAGGGTATGTTTTTTTCCCAAAACTTTTTACCCGAGGTGATATTTTGGCGACAACTTGTTTAGGGGCCAAATTGTGTCAAAAAAGCCCGCAAAAAACTAGTTTAGGGCGTTATTTTGCACACACAGAAAAAAATTGTTAACTGGGTGTTTGGAAATAATTTGGTCATGCCATGTGTACAGCAATACATCTGACTGCCCCTCCCCCCCCCCCCCCCCCCCCGGTTTGTAAGACAGAAAATATTTAACTTTAATGTTTTTTGTCCGACCATCATCAATATTTTTCTCTAATTCTTCTGCTGTTATCACAATCAACTTCAATATCGCCATCATCAGGGTGAATTTTTTTCTTTCTTTCTTGATCTACTATTATCTTCTGGTTTTTTTTATTATTATTACTTTCTTGATAAAAGTTGATTAGATCTACTTGATGGTAAATATTTCAGAAAGACTTCCTTATGTCCCCTCCAGGCTCCGCTCATTAAAAAAAAATACTTCTCCAAAACCCTCTTCTTTCGTTCTTTTTTCTTGTTACTTCCGGTTGGATGGTGGACTCGAACCTCTTGCTGCTCTTGTTGAAAGCCATGGGTTTCATAACGGTTATCAACTGATATTACGACTAGTCTACTCTCCAAGAGTATTGGGTATTTATTTTTCTGACTAAATAAACCGATGCCATTGGGAATTACACACTCGAGATTTTGACGGAATAAAGCCATATTTTGGTATGTATCCAACTTTCCTTCCTAAATCTCTTAGATAATTCTTGATAAACCTTCTCCATATTTTTTCCAATTTTAGTGGAGCGGACATGGAAGTCTTGCCAATATTTCTTAAAAATTTGGAAAACAAAGAGAAAATAAATTTTAGGGCATACATTTTTGTATGGCCTTAAAGCCCTTATCATCAATCATGAAATTTGTCATGTGCACCTCTTTCAGTCTTTGTCAAGTGTGTACTAATGTCGCAGTACAGGGCCAGAGTACAACAATGAAGACCAGAAATACGTGATGAGTGAAGTTCTGTTATTTATTTCATTGCCGTTAGTCTCGGCTGTAGTTGTACGTAGCTCGTAGTATATACAAAGTGACAATACAAAAAAACCCTGAAAATACAATCAAGAAAAAAGGCGTCATAAGATTTGGGCTCATAAAAATATGACAGAATTTACTTTCATAGGTCACTTGAAGGCAAATAATAACATGTAGTTACACGTTTTATAAACTCGGTAACGATGATTACAACATGTTATATAAGTTGCATATCAAATGAAATTATCATTTCAACTGTATATCAATTTATGCTGTTCTATTGATTACTTAATAAATCTTGAGTTACATCTCGACTTCATTTGTGTTTACACAAGAGTTTGTTTACATTTTGTCTTATTATCAAATTTATGAACATCATCTGAACTACCAAATCCATGCATGTCTAACATCAAGATTTCAAGATCCATTTATAATTCAATAAGAGGAAATAAATCATTGTGCTTCAAATAAAGTCAAATCACTCAAATACTCAACTGTATAGCATAACCTAAATTAGAGCATATAACATTTCTTGTATTCCAAATGTGACAAACAGAAATAAATTCATAGATCCATTCTACTGAAACGTACCCAAGGGCTCGAAGACAACACACCCACTGAGCAACCGTCTAAGAGGTACCAATCTCACTGCAGAGCAGAGTCACTGTCCTTCAATAAAACATGTCAAAATAAGCAAATGACTACATAGGAATATGAACTCTTTCTTTCACTTAATTGACATTACATACCTACTCAAGCTTATGAACCCGAAGTATATAGTCTCCAAAAACCTTGTAACAACTTTGCCTAAACAAGATGTATTTCTCAATAAAAGTTTCCCTTCTCACCACAGTAATATCTAACTCATGGGCGCCGCCATCTTTATTCTATCGTTTACATCTGTAGCGCCATCAACGACCATGTGCCTACGGCAAATCTCGTCGTCTGAGATTAAACCCATACCTATATTGTACTGATAAATCTCTACATTTATTCATCTTCTGTAACACAAATAAATACAACTATTTCTGTGATTCTTTCTATCATCGGTTACTCACTAAAATCTACTTAAAATCTCAAATCTCTCTTTACAAAGTACCAAGAATATTTTCCAATAAATTGTAATAAAACCTCGTGATATCAATGGAATTTCTAATACTCAAAAGCATTTCCCAATTATTCAATGCGATACGAAGTAATTGTATCTACTCTAACAGTAAGGCATGTTATGCAACTAATCTTCCATAATTCTTTTGGATCCTTCACATTTCCAGATATTAACACCAAAATGTTTGCATAATTTGTAGAGTAACACTATAAAATAATTTAGTTCACTTACTCACTAATACTGCTTTGAATTAAGACACTCAAACTTTGCAAGCGAGTCGCAATCTTGGACATTGCACCGTGCTACGTCTGTTAACGACCTTGGCTCGAACTCGTGTGTCTGTGTCAACGCCCAATGCCACAGCACATCACACGCATTCCACGAGGGCAGTATCTTAATTTACATACACAACTTAATTTGCATGCGTACAAACCAAAATCTCTTTCAGACTAACTAATTTGCATGTGCGGTAACCCAAAATGTCAAAGACGATAATTAGCATGCTCGTTTAGTAAAAAACATGCGCACTTAGCAAATACAGGTACAAACAATTCAAAGAGCAACAAAATAGTCCATTTTCCTACAATTTCCCCGCTTGGAAACTTTCGTCTCGAAAGTACATAATTCACTTCATCTACCTACAATTATTTTATATATAAAATGTGGAAAAAAGTACATCTGTGCAGTAAACTGTACTCAATTACTTTTCTATAATCCAAAACATAAAACATCCAAATAAACATTCATGGAAATGTATGTTTCTCAATTAATGGATAAATTGTTTTGATCCAACTCTTTAAAAACACTTCCAATGACCAAACTTGTCATTTTTTTTCAAAGAAAAACCTTTTTTTTTCATACGTTTTGTGGGATTCCTTCCCCGCTTGTTTCAAAGTTATACAATCAAGATTGAAATGTGATATTCTTTACTAGTTTATGATCACACCAAGATAAAAATTTACAGTGCACTCAGAATTGTATAATGCTAACAAATTCAATGTCTATAGTTAGAAAAGAGATAAAGGAAAAAGGGAAAAGAATAGTAAAACTATGAATTCAAGCTCTGAGTTCAAGTAAAATTAAACAATCACAATTCAGATAGGTAGTCCTGTGACCGCAGAAGCCGGTCGACGACCTGGATTTCGATTAATCCCTTTGGTTGTTCTAGCTGATCGTCTAGGCAGAGGTCTTACTTGCTCTACATCATCTGACCGTTCTTTTTGTTGCCTATTCAAGTCTTTCCATGACAATAGATAACCGACCTCTTCCCCATCGTCATCATCATCATCGCTATCGACATCATCGTCGTCATCATAGGGATTCCCGACGGCATCCATGTCATTGTCCCTACATCCTTCTTCGTCTATACAAGGCAGGACATCTCCTAAACCATCGTCCTGTGAGCGGGGGTCAGCTATCAAGCGGCGTCGATTTACCCACTGAGTACGACCACCAAATGCTGGCCGAATCTGGAACAAGTCTCCTTCCTTATTCTTGGCAATTATAACATAGGGTAAATCATCAAATTTGTCTTTAAGTTTGTGTCTTCCTGTGAATGCTTCTCTTTTCAACAGGACTCTCTCTCCGACATCCAAGGTAGGTATCTCGCCTCTTACTCTATTTTGCTGTCTTTCTTCTTCTTTTCTTGCTATATCTCTCTGTCGATCACATACTATCTTGTACGCCTTCTCCACTAGCTTCTGTTGTGTTTGCGTGTAGTCTTCATTCCAGTCTGAATGTAGATTATTCAATAAATGATCTATTGGCAATGTGGGTCGACGACCAAACATCAAGAAATGAGGTGTCACTCTCGTAATTCGATGAGGGGTGGTATTGTATACATACACCATATGGTGAATCAACTCTGGCCATCTCTTCCTGTCTTTTAGGTCTAATGATCTCAAGAGGCTACATAGGGTCTTATTAAACCTTTCGCATTGACCATTTCCTGAGGGATGATAAGCCGTCGTCCTTGATTTTTGTATCTTGTATAGCTTGCACATTTCTGTCACGATAGCATTCTCAAACGACCGTCCCTGGTCGGAATGAATTCTTGAAGGTACTCCATATCGGGTAAACCAGGCATCTCGAAGTACTTTCGCTACTGTTAAAGCACTTTGATCCTTGCATGGTACAGCTTGACAGTACTTGCTAAAGACATCTGTTATGACTAAAACATCCTCGAATCCTCCCCGACCTCTATCAAGCTTCAAGAAATCTACTGCAATTATTTCTTGAGGTCTAAAAGCAAGCAAATGTCGTTGTGGGGGATAGATCGTAGGCATAGGCACCTTTGAAGTGATGCATCTAAAACACTTCTTGATATAACTTCGTGCCTCACGTGTCATTCCGGGCCAGAAACATCTTTCTCTCAAAAGATTTAGAGTCCTATCAATTCCTTGATGTCCCCATCTATCATGTGTCAGTTCAAGCATGGACTCTCTTAATACTCGAGGGACGAGTACTTGTTGGATTTTGCCTAGGGCTGGATCATCGATCTCTCGATAAAGTACACCGTGATACTCTCGAAATTTATTGTACTCTCGTAACCATCCCTGTAGACTTGTTGATTGAGTGTTATTCTCTCTTCCAGACTGACATTCATTTTCCCAACAGTGCCAGACTTCTTTCAAATCTTCATCTTCCTTCTGTAGTTTAGCCAATTCCTCATAACTATAGGAAGGCATGGTACATGATGCAGTTGCATCAGAAAGTACTCTAACTGCTATCTTCTGATCATCAGGTAACGTCCTATTACTTGATTCCGGTATCTCTACAGAGTCCAATACATTGTTGATAGTTGCAGTAACTTCTTCCTGTGGCATGTCATTGGGTCTCCTACTTAGTGCATCCGCACATTTATTACTTCTTCCAGTCCTGTATCTCACTTCAAAGCTAAAAGGGGCCAACTGTGCAACCCATCTCGACTCTGTAGCACCAAGTTTAGCAGTAGACAAATGGGCTAATGGGTTATGATCAGTCAAAATGATACAGTGTGAACTCATGAGGTAAGGAGCAAACTTTTCTGCAACTGCCCACTTCAGTGCCAATAGCTCTATCTTGAAACTGCTGAAGTCTGGGTAGTTTCTCTCTGATCCTCGTAAACTTCTGCTGGCAAAAGCTATAGGATGTACTTTGCCATCTTCTCCCTTCTGTGATAAACAGGCACCTAAACCTCTCTTGGATGCATCTATCTCAACGATGAATTCTTCATCGAATTTGGGGTATGCTAAGACTGGAGTACAAGTTAGTTGTGACTTCAATATCTCAAAGGCCTCTTCTTGTGCTTGATTCCAAACAAACTTAGTCTTGCTTCCTTTTCCTTTCTCAGCAACTTGATGTAAGGGAGCAGCTATCTTGGAAAACCCATCAATGAAGCGTCTATAATACGATGCTAGACCCAAAAACGAACTCACTTCTTTCCCATTCTGGGGTCGTGGCCATGTTCGAATCTTCTCTACCTTTCCAGGGTCCACTCTTACTCCTTCACTGGTCACGACATGTCCGAGATATTCTACTTCTTGTTGGACAAAGTGACATTTCTTGCCTTTCACTTTTAGTCCATTCTCTGCCAATCTGGTTAGTACTAGATCCAATCTCTCTAAGTGTTGTTCAAAGGTTGAAGAAAACACCAGTATGTCGTCTAAGTACAATATGATCTGATTCAAGTTCAGGTCTCCCAAAATATATTCCATTGTTCGTTGGAAAGTACTCGGACTGTTCACCAATCCTTGAGGCATTCTTGTGAATTCGTATAATCCCCAAGGAACTCTGAAAGCAGTCACATCTATGGAAGTTGGATCCATGACGACCTGGAAATAGCCATGTGCTAGATCCATCGAAGTAAAGTACTTCGCGCCTCTTAATGCATCAAGTGCTTCTTCGATTCTTGGGAGTGGGAAGGAGTCCTTGATCGTCTGAGCATTGACCTTCCTATAATCGATGCATAGTCTTAGTGATCCGTCCTTCTTGCGAACTAACACTACTGGACTTGCATAAGGACTTTTGGATGGCCTTATGATACCTCTCTCTAACATCTCTTGCAAGGCATTCCTCACTTCCGGTATCAAGGCTGGTGGTATCCTCCTGTATGGAAGCCTAACAGCTGAGTCACCATTTAGTTGGATATGGTGTGGCACTACACTACATTCACCAAGATCGAATGCTCCAGCTGAGAAAACATCCTCATGTTTATGAAGGAGTTCCCGAATTTTCTCCTCCTGTTCTCTGCTCAATCCATCTAACTTTACTCCAGGGGGTAGTATTGGAATAGTTGTCTCAGAAGTTGATCCTTCTTTCCCATCTTTCTGTACTTGACTTTTCTCAGTCACCACATCGCATACAGCTACTCTCAATTTATGATCCTGAAGATCAAGGCGGATCTCTGGCTTTCGTTCCATGATCAAAGCCTCAGCAACATGTAAATCTGGTGGTAGTTGGATCTCTTTTGCTGAATGATTCGTCATCAACAATTCTACTGTATCTCCTTTCACCTCTTGACATCCTTCTGTGGTCGCGACAGACATAGGCAGATTGACTTCTCTCACCAAGACTTCAGTACCAGGACTTAATGCTTTACTTTCTACCTGACACACTACTCGACGAATGGTGTAGGGAGGAAGAATTTCCATTTTCCCGGTCTTCACAGGATTGGAGAAGTTTCCATTCTTCCCAGAATTAATAGCATCTCTCAATACCTGAAAGTGGAGATCTACTTCTTCTCCGAATAAAGATCTATACATCTTGTAAAGAATATTGCTTCCAACAAGTATTGGGTAATCAGACTGGGTATCACTGCAAGCTCTATCTTCTACCACTAAGAATCCTCCTGGCCATGTTCGTCCATTTATCTGAACCGGAACTTCAATAAATCCTTCAATAGGCACTTCTATGCCTCCAATACCAACAACATTAAGGAATACACCTGGTTCTTGCTGAAGTTGGCTCAGATTCTCTTTTAGACGTTCATGGTACACTGAAGAGGGGATAATCGAAGACTCAGCACCAGTGTCAAATATGCATCCCACATCTACACCTGCAATGGTCACTGTACCTTTAAGACATGGAGCAACGAATTTTTCAAGAAACTCTGGGGATATGTGTTGCGAGTCCATAATGCCTCTATTTGCCGCAGGGCGGGGTATAGACGAAGTAGGAGGACACGAGTTCGAGCCAGGGATTGCAGACTGCGGCGTCTCTGAGTTAGATCGTTGAGGACAATTTTTGCTGATATGTCCACGTCCTTTACAAGCAAAACATAGTGTTTCTTCTTGGCACTGATTTCTCTTGTGATCAGTTTTCCCACAGTTGAAACACCTGGTTACCTTCTGAGAAGAGGATGTAGTACCTTTCTGAGAATAGGATGTAGAACCATTTCTTCTTTCTTTCACCAGAGCTTCAACACTTCTCTGAAGTAGAGCCACATTATCTTTCAAAGACTTTATTTCTCCTTGTAAATCAACATTCACCTTCTTGGTAGTTGCAACATGGATCTCTGTTGTATCAGTAATTGCTTCATGTACAGCAACCTTTCTTGTCTCTTGGCCACGGAAGAACTCCAAAACATCTTCCCTCATTTCTATGAAAGATTTGTTCTTTGCAGCAATTTCTATTCTCCGCAGCTCTCTCTGCATCCATACTTGATTTGTTCCGGTTACAAACCTTTCTTTAAGAGATGAGTCCCGCAACTGTTCAAGGGCTCTTCTCTCTGTTGACGTTGCAGCTTTCTCCATCTTATTATATATGCGCATTAACACCCTACTATAATCAAGTAAACTTTCAGTGCCCAACTGCTTTCTGTTGTGAAATTCTCCTGTGAGTGATTGGACAGTCTCTACTGCTCCAAACAAAGATTTCAAAATTTCAATAAGTTTATCACTATCTTCCCTTACACTTTCATCTCTGCATAAGATTTCTTCCTTAGCGGCTCCCGCCAAATGATCAATCAGGGACTGTGCCTTTGCACTTCCTTCCAAACTGTAATGACGTGCATAACTTTCGAAATTGTCAAGCCACTCCTGCAACGAAAGATCACCAGTGACTTGGGGAGTGCCCTTGTACTTGCTAAGTTTCACAGGTGGTGGTGCTTTCTGTATATTCAATCCTTGTAACACTGAAGTAAGTGTTTGCAACATGTCAGTCATTGGTTCTGCCATCGTGACAAAGGCTGTTAAAGAAATATCACTGGGAGGAAAAAGGTCAGTTACAACTTAGTGTATTCTACAGCAGTACAACATATGTAACAATAAACAATAAACTTTACCATGTTACCATTACCGTTACCAAAATGGTTGGCACCATTTCAACTCAGTTCACAAAATGCTGTAGCTCCTCAAAGTCCAATCACCAAAACAGTCTATAGAGCGAATTCTCATCATGGGTGTTTTCAGTTACCAGACCAGTCCTATCATGGTGTGTCATTCCCAGCTCGAGGGGTTTTCGTCGTAGTCACTCTCATCGCTGCCATCCCATCTGTCATTCCAGCTGTCATCCCATTTGTCTGTCATCCCATCCTCGTCGCCATTTGTCGCAGTACAGGGCCAGAGTACAACAATGAAGACCAGAAATACGTGATGAGTGAAGTTCTGTTATTTATTTCATTGCCGTTAGTCTCGGCTGTAGTTGTACGTAGCTCGTAGTATATTCAAAGTGACAATACAAAAAAACCCTGAAAAATACAATCAAGAAAAAAGGTGTCATAAGATTTGGGCTCATAAAAATATGACAGAATTTACTTTCATAGGTCACTTGAAGGCAAATAATAACATGTAGTTACACGTTTTATAAACTCGGTAACGATGATTACAACATGTTATATAAGTTGCATATCAAATGAAATTATCATTTCAACTGTATATCAATTTATGCTGTTCTATTGATTACTTAATAAATCTTGAGTTACATCTCGACTTCATTTGTGTTTACACAAGAGTTTGTTTACATTTTGTCTTATTATCAAATTTATGAACATCATCTGAACTACCAAATCCATGCATGTCTAACATCAAGATTTCAAGATCCATTTATAATTCAATAAGAGGAAATAAATCATTGTGCTTCAAATAAAGTCAAATCACTCAAATACTCAACTGTATAGCATAACCTAAATTAGAGCATATAACATTTCTTGTATTCCAAATGTGACAAACAGAAATAAATTCATAGATCCATTCTACTGAAACGTACCCAAGGGCTCGAAGACAACACACCCACTGAGCAACCGTCTAAGAGGTACCAATCTCACTGCAGAGCAGAGTCACTGTCCTTCAATAAAACATGTCAAAATAAGCAAATGACTACATAGGAATATGAACTCTTTCTTTCACTTAATTGACATTACATACCTACTCAAGCTTATGAACCCGAAGTATATAGTCTCCAAAAACCTTGTAACAACTTTGCCTAAACAAGATGTATTTCTCAATAAAAGTTTCCCTTCTCACCACAGTAATATCTAACTCATGGGCGCCGCCATCTTTATTCTATCGTTTACATCTGTAGCGCCATCAACGACCATGTGCCTACGGCAAATCTCGTCGTCTGAGATTAAACCCATACCTATATTGTACTGATAAATCTCTACATTTATTCATCTTCTGTAACACAAATAAATACAACTATTTCTGTGATTCTTTCTATCATCGGTTACTCACTAAAATCTACTTAAAATCTCAAATCTCTCTTTACAAAGTACCAAGAATATTTTCCAATAAATTGTAATAAAACCTCGTGATATCAATGGAATTTCTAATACTCAAAAGCATTTCCCAATTATTCAATGCGATACGAAGTAATTGTATCTACTCTAACAGTAAGGCATGTTATGCAACTAATCTTCCATAATTCTTTTGGATCCTTCACATTTCCAGATATTAACACCAAAATGTTTGCATAATTTGTAGAGTAACACTATAAAATAATTTAGTTCACTTACTCACTAATACTGCTTTGAATTAAGACACTCAAACTTTGCAAGCGAGTCGCAATCTTGGACATTGCACCGTGCTACGTCTGTTAACGACCTTGGCTCGAACTCGTGTGTCTGTGTCAACGCCCAATGCCACAGCACATCACACGCATTCCACGAGGGCAGTATCTTAATTTACATACACAACTTAATTTGCATGCGTACAAACCAAAATCTCTTTCAGACTAACTAATTTGCATGTGCGGTAACCCAAAATGTCAAAGACGATAATTAGCATGCTCGTTTAGTAAAAAACATGCGCACTTAGCAAATACAGGTACAAACAATTCAAAGAGCAACAAAATAGTCCATTTTCCTACAATAACATGTAATCAACAGCTGACAAAATAAACAACAGTGTCAGTGGTGACTTAACGGACAGTTGAATTAAAATAAAATTAATTATAAAATAGGTGTATTATTTCAAGCATCGCTATTGGCCAAAACGCATCACATGACATCCAACTTTTTTGGTGCACTGCACGGCAGTGCAAAAGGTGCGCAACGAAAATTGACATTGCACGCTCAAGCAAACCAATGCGGTAGAAGTCCCGGGAGAAGTCCAACAAAACTGTACTGTAACTTTTTAAGAATTTGTTTCTGTGTTGCTATTCTATAAAACAAATAATGCACTTGCTCTGTCGTGCGTAAAAGTAAATGCAGAGAAAGCTCGGTTTCTTCAGATGGTGCACACTGGGCACTCGCCGCCAGCGGCTCGCGCACAGTGCGGCACCTATCTAAAGAAACCTTGTGTGCTCTGCATTTCCACTAACGCACTCGGCTGCATGCATTATTTGTATAATGTTTCATTCATTGTCTGAGATTTTGACTTTTAAATCATTTTAACCAGGGCTCAACATTAGCAGAGGCCCGGTGGCCCAGGGCAACCAAAAATGAGAGTCGGGCCATCAAAATTTTGTAAAAGCCTGCAATTGGTGGCCCAGTCAGGCTACCAAAGTTTTGATAAATTGTAATGTTTTCTATTGTTTTAGGGCCACCAAATTTGCTTTTTGGGCCACCAAGAATATGAAAATTGATGATTTTGGTGGACCGATAGGGCCACCAAGAAAAAAAGTTAGCGTGGAGCCCACCTATGGGTACATTACCGCGGCCGTGCACAGGATAACCGCTGGCACGGCACTTGCAATAAGTTTTTTATTCTTATTTAAAAATTTGAAATTTATCTACATTTTACATGAAGTAAGCTTTGGATATGAAACTTACCGAACGATATGAAGCCAATTTAAATTCCTCTCTGTCTTTCTGGTACTTTATATCGATGATTTTTCTTGATGTCGAAGCAGGCATGGGCCCGATTAGCTGGTTCTCTCTATACGCACAGAGAGGGCGCGCGATATTATTTAATAAACTTGCTTGTTTACGTCGTTTACGTCAGATCAGCTGTACTGCTGGCTGCGTTCTAGGCGCTCCGCATTTTTTCGCTGTTCAGCGTTAATTTAGTATGTAGCGCCATCAGCGATTATACGTGACATGCAACCTGTTGATTTTTGGTACAATTTCCTATTATGCGCCGGCGACTTGAATCTAGACTGTTCGATAGGAAAAATTCGCATTTCGATTGTTGTTTGCGTAATTTCCACCGCAGTATTAAGGATCGGACGGAGTAACTGGCTGAGATTTGGAGGTAAGCGTTTAAAATCCATTTTTATAGATAAGTTTGTGCTGATTTTTAAAATTAGATTACATTATAAGATTAAGATTACTAAATTTAGTATATTGTGAAGATTTAGGCATGTTTCATATTCTCACATTCGTGTGATGAATGAAAACGTCAAAATTCATTATGAAATGACATGCGTTGTGCGAGGTTAGTATACCGGTACTAACCTCGCATGTAAGTGTGTGAGTGGCGTGGAGCCTTGATTTTAACTGTTTTTTAGTGCCAGTCATTTTTATTTTCCGAATTCTCTCAAATAAACAGGTCCAATGACAATGTATAGTCAGTACACATATTAACCACCTCTTTCGTCATGTTCATGTCTTGCAACCAAACAATCTTCAAATACATTTAATAAATGCAAAGAGACACTCTCACACGTAGATCGAAATCACAAATGATCGCGTTCAGAAAGATGCACGGGCATTCGGGCCAGGCCAGAGTATTGCAGGGTGCCGGACGCAGCCCGGGCCGGGTGGAGTATAATATAAGCGGCCGCGGATAGGGCCCAACCCCTTGAGGATATGACTGCTCGCATCGACATCGCCTCTGTTTTGGCGGCCTTGCCCTCCTTTGTCAAATGCTAAAAATATGACACCAGCCATACTATCAAATAGATAACATGCGTTATAAAACTAAACATCATCACTTACCAAGTTAGCCTGATCAGGGAATCAACCTTTTGTCAAAATGTCCAGCTTCTCTGGTTCTGGTTTTGCCTCGTCCAGAGTTCCAGTCCAGATTCGAATGTTTAGATGAAAGAGGGCGCTAGACTTCTTCTAAGAAAATACAATTCCCTAAATTTGATGGGATTGAACCATAGCTAAGAGATGTATACTAATTACGCGTTATTAGTATATATCTCTATGGATTGAACTGACCATAAACATGCATAAATTTAATATCCCCATATCTCTTCTCTATCTCTCCTCGATCACTCCTACCATCCCATCTCTCTCTTACCATCCTATCTCTCCCCTACCATCCCATCTCTCTCCTACCATCCTATCTCTCTCTTACCATCCTATCTCTCTCCTACCATCCCATCTCTCTCTTACCATCCTATCTCTCTCTTACCATCCTATCTCTCTCCTACCATCCTATCTCTCTCTTACCATCCTATCTCTCTCCTACCATCCTATCTCTCTCCTACCATCCCATCTCTCTCTTACCATCCTATCTCTCTCCTACCATCCCATCTCTCTCTTACCATCCTATCTCTCCCCTACCATCCTATCTCTCTCTTACCATCCCATCTCTCTCTTACCATCCTATCTCTCCCCTACCATCCCATCTCTCTCCTACCATCCCATCTCTCTCCTACCATCCCATCTCTCTCCTACCATCCTATCTCTCTCCTACCATCCTATCTCTCTCCTACCATCTATATCTCTCTCCTACCATCCTATCTCTCTCCTACCATCCTATCTCTCTCTTACCATCCTATCTCTCTCCTACCAGTCCATCTCTCTTCTACCATCCTATCTCTCTCCTACCATCCTATCTCTCTCATACCATCCTATCTCTCTCCTACCATCTATATCTCTCTCCTACCATCCTATCCCTCTCCTACCATCCTATCTCTCTCTTACCATCCTATCTCTCTCCTACCAGTCCATCTCTCTTCTACCATCCTATCTCTCTCCTACCATCCTATCTCTCTCTTACCATCCTATCTCTCTCCTACCAGTCCATCTCTCTTCTACCATCCTATCTCTCTCCTACCATCCTATCTCTCTCTTACCATCCTATCTCTCTCCTACCAGTCCATCTCTCTCCTACCATCCTATCTCTCTGCTACCATCCCATCTCTCTCATACCATCCTATCTCTCTGCTACCATCCCATCTCTCTCCTACCATCCTATCTCTCTCCTACCATCCTATCTCTCTCCTACCATCCTATCTCTCTCCTACCATCCCATCTCTCTCCTACCATCCTATCTCTCTCCTACCATCCTATCTCTCTCCTACCATTCTATCTCTCTCCTACCATCCTATCTCTCTCCTACCATCCCATCTCTCTCCTACCATCCTATCTCTCTCCTACCATCCTATCTCTCTCCTACCATCCTATCTCTCTCCTACCATCCTATCTCTCTCCTACCATCCTATCTCTCTCCTACCAGTCCATCTCTCTTCTACCATCCCATCTCTCTCCTACCATCCTATCTCTCTCCTACCATCCTATCTCTCTCCTACCATCCTATCTCTCTCCTACCATCCTATCTCTCTCCTACCATCCCATCTCTCTCCTACCATCCTATCTCTCTCCTACCATCCTATCTCTCTCCTACCATCCTATCTCTCTCCTACCATCCTATCTCTCTCCTACCATCCCATCTCTCTCCTACCATCCTATCTCTCTCCTACCATCCTATCTCTCTCATACCATCCTATCTCTCTCCTACCATCCTATCTCTCTCATACCATCCTATCTCTCTCCTACCATCCTATCTCTCTCCTACCATCCTATCTCTCTCCTACCATCCCATCTCTCTCCTACCATCCTATCTCTCTCCTACCATCCTATCTCTCTCCTACCATCCTATCTCTCTCCTACCATCCTATCTCTCTCCTACCATCCCATCTCTCTCCTACCATCCTATCTCTCTCCTACCATCCTATCTCTCTCCTACCATTCTATCTCTCTCCTACCATCCTATCTCTCTCCTACCATCCCATCTCTCTCCTACCATCCTATCTCTCTCCTACCATCCTATCTCTCTCCTACCATCCTATCTCTCTCCTACCATCCTATCTCTCTCCTACCATCCCATCTCTCTCCTACCATCCTATCTCTCTCCTACCATCCTATCTCTCTCCTACCATCCTATCTCTCTCCTACCATCCTATCTCTCTCCTACCATCCCATCTCTCTCCTACCATCCTATCTCTCTCCTACCATCCTATCTCTCTCCTACCATCCTATCTCTCTCCTACCATCCTATCTCTCTCCTACCATCCCATCTCTCTCCTACCATCCTATCTCTCTCCTACCATCCTATCTCTCTCCTACCATCCTATCTCTCTCCTACCATCCTATCTCTCTCATACCATCCTATCTCTCTCCTACCATCCTATTTCTCCTACCATCCTATCTCTCTCCTACCATTCTATCTCTCTCCTACCATCCTATCTCTCTCCTACCATCCCATCTCTCTCCTACCATCCTATCTCTCTCCTACCATCCTATCTCTCTCCTACCATCCTATCTCTCTCCTACCATCCTATCTCTCTCCTACCATCCTATCTCTCCCCTACCATCCTATCTCTCTCCTACCATCCCATCTCTCTCCTACCATCCTATCTCTCTCCTACCATCCTATCTCTCTCCTACCATCCTATCTCTCTCCTACCATCCTATCTCTCTCCTACCATCCCATCTCTCTCCTACCATCCTATCTCTCTCCTACCATCCTATCTCTCTCCTACCATCCTATCTCTCTCCTACCATCCTATCTCTCTCCTACCATCCTATCTCTCTCCTACCATCCTATCTCTCTCCTACCATCCTATCTCTCTCCTACCATCCTATCTCTCTCATACCATCCTATCTCTCTCCTACCATCCTATCTCTCTCATACCATCCTATCTCTCTCCTACCATCCTATCTCTCTCATACCATCCTATCTCTCTCCTACCATCCTATCTCTCTCCTACCATCCCATCTCTCTCCTACCATCTTAACTCACTCTTACCAGTCCATATACCATTTGGTCTTATTGAACCAAGTGTTACTTGTGCATAAAAATAAAAATAAAATGGATATTATACCAATTTGTTATGAGACAAAAGGGTCATAGACGAAATTGTAATTAGACGAAGTGAAGATAGGACCAAATGGTTATTGGACCAAGTGGTTGTTAAACAAAATGTTGATGGATGAAATGGCATTAAACTAAATGAAAGTAGACGGTGAGTGGACGAGTTAGCAATTTACCTAAGAGACTGGAGAGTACAGATTGGATGGGTGCTAGAGCCAGGGCGGGGCAGGTGGTTGAGTGGTGTGGGGGGGGGCAGTGGCGGACCGTGACCAGGAGGAGACAAAGCATTGGGGGGGGGGGCACAGCATTGTTCACAAACAATACAGTGCCCCTCCAATGCTTTGTCTCCTCCGGGTCACGGTCCGCTACTGGGGGGGGGGGGGTGGGTGACGCAGGACTCAGTGGGGTTTCCAGGTGAAACAGCAAAATAAAAAAAGGAAGAAATGCGATGCAATTAATTTTCTTGCAGAATGCAGATATTCCTTTATTCCAACATCAAATAATAGAAATATAATATTTGCTTTAGATTCAATAAAATTGCAAAAATGACAATACTGTACAAGCTGCTATTTTTTTAATAACATTTTGAAAATTATTATTTAATCACTTCAAAATAAAATTTCAACACTTAAAAAATGAAGTGCTAATTTAACACTTACAGTGCTTGTATAGTGACTGCACCACGAGTGCTGATTTTCTAGTTTAAATTTGAACTAGAAAATTAGCACTTCATTTTTTACAGTGAAGTAGATAATGATAAACACATATTATAATCAGTTAAATTACAATCCGTCAATCATCCGCTTATCATGAACAAACGATAAGGTATATATTTTGTTTGTGAATGCCCCAAAAGATATGAATTATTGCTGTATGTGCCAATGATGAATGTGGTGATATTGTATTAAGTTTTAATGATAACTGCATCCATCATGTTGCATGAAGGTAAAACAGATCATTGCCAGCAATATAGGGAAGTGGTGATTTAAGGACGAAAAGCTCTGACAATTGCTGTAGCGACACCTCCAGCAGCTCCCACTACGGCTGTCGTAGCTGAAGAAACTCCAGCAGCAGCAATTGACTGACACACCGCTACTATGCTTCCCGAGGCAACCCCTCCGCCCGATGCTATTGCTGATGCTGACATCATTCCTGCGGCACTGGACCCGGCTGTGATACCTGCTGCGGTGAAACCTGCAAGGCCTAAAGCTGCGGGTAGAACGAACATAGCAGAACCGACTCCGATGACAGTACCACCAGTGACCGTCAGTATCGAATTTATCCAGCCTGCTTCAACTCCTTGTCTGGGGAAATATGAAAATCAACAACAGTTGATAATTCTTTTTTAGGAAACTTTTATCAATATCCATTTGTCCTTCACTGCCACAGTCAACTTCATCATCACCACCAACACCAACACCACCACCATCATTATCACCATCATCATCACCTCCATATCCCCCACCAACATCATCATAATCATCACCATCATCATCATCACCATCATCATAATCACCATCATCATCCCCACCATCATCATCACCACCAGGCATCCTCACCACCAGCACCATCATCATCATCATTACCATCATCATCATCAACAACACCACCACCATCATTATCATCACCACCACCACCGCCACCATCATCATCATCATCATCACCATCATCGCCATCATCATCAGCATCATCATCACCATCACTACAATCATCATCACCACCACCACCATCATCACCATCATCATCATCACCATCATCATCACCACCATCATCATCACCACCACTACCATCCTTACCACCAGCACCATCATCACCAACACCACCACCATCATTATCATCACCACCACCACCGCCACCATCACCATCATCATCACCATCATCACCATCATCATCATCGCCATCATCATCAGCATCATCATCATCACCATCACTACAATCATCATCACCACCACCACCATCATCACCATCATCATCATCACCATCATCATTATCACCATCATCGTCATCAGGATCATCATCACCACCAGCATCACTGCCATCATCATCATCATCATCATCACTATCATCATCATCCTCATCATCATCATTCATTATCATTATTCATCTTCATCATCACCACAAAAAAATGAAAAGGTTATTTAAAAAGACACAGGAATTTAAAAAAAAGGAAAGAAGGGTGGGACTAGTCTTAAAGAGAAAACTAGGTCATAAGATCCCTATTAATTAACTGAAAGAAAAAATGATGTCACGTTTTAGGTCGCCTTGCCCCGCCCCCTAAAAAAATATGATGAAACCACTGGGTCAGAACTGGCTTGAATTATCTTCAGTTTATGAAACAACCAATAACATCTGCGACTCGGAATAGTTTACTATATGGCGCATAATAAATGCTGTATTTATTATTAATTTGTATGATTTTCCCCGCCAAGAATCATGAATAAGCTTACACTGGCCCTGTGAGGAGAATGAGACAGGTTATCGTCAAGAAATTCGTTTTCACGATGCCCTCCATTTCTGATCAGTAGCACCTATATAGATCTGCATTAAATCAAGAAAACAGACAAAGTCAGGGCATAGCTAAAATTTAGTCTGACTGTTCAGACATATATTTCTATTATATTGACATGAAAATGAAATATTCATAATGGTTAGTTTCGGTCATATTCGCTCATTTGGTTTACGTAGCAGACGATGCTAGCCTGCTAGTATGTAGTATACTTACGCAGACCCTATTGCAAATCAAAATCAATTCCGGACTCGATATTTGCTTCCTAAAACTGTAGCTATATTATAAATATCAATAGGCAAAGCTTTATAGTACAAGAACATTGTTACTTTCAACATTAAATGCGTTAATTAAGTTTGTTTGGACTGTATTAATTGTTTCAAATAAAAAGGGTCTAGGAACGGAAACTATCATACGTTAGTCACGTGATGTTGTACACAGAAATATGCCATGTTCTGCCTGCTCGATCTCAAAGTTTGGGAGAAAAATGAGATGTAACCATTATACCAGTCATAAAGTACTATACATTAAACTGTAGGTAATCTATTTAGCATTGAGATGACAATCAATCTCGATCTTTTTTACCCTAAGTAGGGATATTCCAATGGGAAAACAAAGGTGCCAGCGTCTCGAAAATATGGATGGTTTTAGACCGTTTGCCATAGCAAGAGTTGTGAACATGGCCACTTTCAAATGAACAGCGAGACGTAAATAGTGAATTAATTGTAATAATATTTACATCAAATTAATGGAATTGGACAAAATTTCCACACTATTATCAATCTGGTGTGAGATTATCAATACTTATAAAGATATTATAGGCCTACCCGGATTTCTGCAAAAGTGCAATATTACGTTCATGAAAACCTCTGTTCCCTGTGTTGAAGCTGTGTGTGGGGACTTACGGACACTCAAATACACGCGACTAACCATTATGATTAGGTTAATTGATTTGCATGTTTACCGATAATAACAGAGTAGACCCAGACTAGCTCTAATTCCAATGAACTCTAGTCTTAAGAAATCCATCAGAATAAAAAGAAACATTTTATTGAAGTAATGAAAGGATAACGGGGCAAAAATCAAAATGTCATTGGATGAAAGTATAATGCGTACATAGGCCTAATACTAATTCGAGTAAAGGGGGTGTTGCAAGAAAATATTTGCGATCAATTGCAAATAATCTGTTGCAATTCTACAACTGATAGATCAGCGTTAGTTGTAGCAAATCAGATTAAACTTCTTGTTTCAAGGAGCAGATTAGCAATCAATCACTAAATATGATTGATTTAGGGACCAAAAATAGACTTGCGATTGATCGCAAGTTTCTTGCAACACCCCATTTGTCTAAATTTACTCTAATTGCAAATCAATCATCATACAGTCATAGATCTAATTCAGGCGAACTTGCCCCAGGTGGGGCAAAAAACAAAATAATTGCTTACCTGGCTAGCTTGATTCACGCCACGGCTTTATTTTTTGACCCAGTCGAATTGCAATCTGGATAGATCTATTAATGAGTCTCGATCGATTTAACGTTAGATTGATAGACCTCAAAATGAAATAAAGTTGAATTGCGGACTGTGTGTTGTCGCGTGTCATTCAGATATGAATGAATATTTACGCCAAATCAGCTGCGCATGTGAATTAGTCTTAATTTGAAAACCTATCCAAATTAACCAGGCAGATCATAAAAAAGATTTGCATTCTGGCATTCTCATCTATATGTATGATGTAATCATACAAAATTATATAATAGAAAAGTATCATAAATAAATGATTGTTAATGAATTTCACTGGAATTACAGTATTCCACAACTTCAAGTATATACTGAGAATAGCTCCCATTCAAAGTGCGTCTAGAATATAAGACTAAAGACTTAACTGCACAATCTTGGGGAATACCCATCTCTATCGTGCATGACGTCACTGATGTACTCGTTTGGAAAATAAAAGATAGGGGGGGGGGGGGGGGTAGGAACGTTTGATTTGTGTTTCGTCACATCATTAGTTTCTTGTGGACCCAATAGTACCGCGGTATGCCTACAATTACAAAGAACAATCTCATTCCTATATTAAAACCTAGCTGCTAAAATTACATTATTAAGATAATGTAAACCAACAGGAAATTGACAAATAAACAAGTCCAGGAGATATATAATTTTCTTTCATTTCAGAGAGAGGAAAATAAATTCTCTATGATTGATATTTTCCCCCTTTTCTAAAAATGCTGTTCTTTGTCTTTTTGTGAACTCAAGATGTGTCGAATTCATTTTCTCCCACGATTTATCTTGAGCTGATTAGGTAGGCTGCGCTTCGAGATATAATTGGGGAATTCTCTGTACAAAAGATAAAAGGGAATTTTATACTAGTAACCCTCTGTCATATTTTTATATTTAATGAGATCAACACCAATTGATGTCTTGCATGATTATTCATATATTCTTTTGAATTGTATTCTTTATTAGATCCATAAAAAACAACATCCACTTGCGACTGGTAATTCAGTTGGCCAAGTAAATTTAAGCATTCAAAGTAGAAATACATCACATACCTTCATAGTGTTCATTGGTGTGCTATTCTAGTCACCTGGTTTAGTCAATTTCTTCATCCTGCTATGTAAGGCATGCTTACATTATATCATCCTTTGAAATCAGCCTATCATAATGAAAGAAATGAAAGGTCATTTGACCAAAATTGCCCACGAAGTCACTACGAACTGGTCTATAGCCTGGTACTGGTCTCACTCTTTATATACCAACACACACCCAAGGGTCCGTTAAGGGTATCAAAAATACAGATTTTCAATAAAAAGGGTGGTTTTGAAACATTGGTCAATCGCAGGGTCAAATGTATTTAGGGTATTTTTCCCCCGAAGCCTTTTTTAAGACGAGCCAAACGTGTTTTAGGGTACGGTTTTTTTCCCCCGAGGTCATATTTTGGCGACAACTTCTTTAGGGGCCAAAATGTGTAAATAAAGCCCGCGAAAAAAATAGGGGGTTATTTTGCACACAGAGAAAAACTCATTTAGGGGGTGTTTGGAAATTTCTTGGTCATCACCATCATCATCATCATCATCATCATCACCATCATCATCATTACCATCATTATCATCATCATCATCACCATCATTATCATCAACACCATCATCAACATCATCATCACCATCATCATCATTACCATCATTATCATCATTATCATCAACACCATCATCAACATCATCATCATCATCACCATCATTATCAACATCATCTTCATCATCATCAACATCATCGTCAGCATCATCATCAGCATCATCATCAACATCATCATCATCAGCATCATCATCATCATCAGCATCACCATCATCATCATCATCACCATCATCAACATCATCATCACCATCAACATCATCATCACCATCATCATCATCACCATCACCATCAACATCATCATCACCATCATCATCATCACCATCACCATCATCATCATCATCACCATCATCATTATCACCATCAACATCATCATCACCATCATCATCATCACCATCATCATCATCACTATCATCAACATCATCATCACCATCATCATTATCACCATCAACATCATCATCACCATCAACATCATCACCATCATCATCATCAACATCATCAACATCATCATCATCACCATCATCATTATCACCATCAACATCATCATCACCATCATCATCATCACCATCATCATCATCACCATCGTCATCATCACTAATCTCATCCTCCCTATGCCACAACTCTCAAGTCAAAACACATTTCAACAAAACACAGGTGCATAGATGACTTCATGTTATTAGATAAGTTTTAATATATTGTACTGAAGATGACATAAATTCCCCTTGAAAACCATTCCTCATAGTGAAAGTACTTGATACATGACATAGATAGGCTTATTAAGGTGAAAAAAACGTGATTAGTAAAACTTTCAAAAAAATAATGTGATGACTTTTTTCCCACCTAATTCGCAGCAATCCACATAATGAATACATCTTTATTTATACACAAAATGTACATATAAGATCCTTGGAATTAATTAGTATTCTCATAAAAATGTGTACAACTATACATATGCATATATACACATACATGTATAAACCAAATACAACCCATATTTACATCTGGTAATTTACAAAACAATGACATTATTAAAAGGCATTCAGTTAGACTGTACAATGTTTTGTTCTGCAAAAAATCACAAATCTATGATTTCTGTTCTTTTCACTGAAAAATAAGCTAGCTGTCTAGTGACAAAAGCATCAAAAAATCTTTTTTTAGTACATTGACAGTGTGCCCCAGAAAAAGAATAGTGGATTCAGAACTTTGCCTTTCAAACGTTTATTTGTTTGGCTTTTTTCCATAGCACCTTCTCATGAAGAAAATGATACCAAAATCATTGAATCAAATGAAGTAAAAAAAACACCCCAAAACGATGGAATAAAAATAATCCTGTTTGAAGGCAAAATTACTTAAAATCCACAACTTTTCCTGGGATACCTCATAAAATATAAACATATTCATTGTAGGGAGAGGTGGGGTACTGTTTCATAAAGACTTGTTACCATGAAGGCAAAATTACTTAAAATCCACAACTTTTCCTGGGATACCTCATAAAATATAAACATATTCATTGTAGGGAGAGGTGGGGTACTGTTTCATAATGACTTGTTACCATCCACAACTTATTATCAGCCAATCAAATTGAATAATTTCATGAGCTGGAAACTGTCCTGATGATTTTTTATCATAATAAGTTTCATGAAATTGTCACCTGGTTTCTAGTCTGCAGGCACAGACCCTTCTTAAAACTAGTTTACTGGAAACTAGTTTAACGTGTAGTGAGAATGGTCGAAGTGATCTTGGAAGCGATCTTCCAAACCGGTTCAGAAAACCACCGCGCAATGTAGTTTTCAAGATCGCTTTGCCTCTTTAAACTGGTTTTAGCGTAAGCGAGGACACAACCGTTCTTCGGGAAGCGATCTTTGCACATTTTGAGCGCGCTACTCCACACGACAGGTGTAGAGTGCCTATGCTGCGGTTTCGAATTTTGCGTGAAACGTGTCACCCCACTGAGAGTGTTTCCATAGCAACAAGATCGCTTGATATGAAGTGATTTTGAAAACCACTTTCGTGTGAACAAGTGGGAACGCTAGCAAAGCGATCTTCCAAACTGGTTTCCTGTGTCGGTTTCCAGTAAACTAGTTTTAGAAAGCGTAATGACAACGGCCTCTAAATTGGCCCTCCAAGCAAATTTGCTAATTTGCATGAGGCTACTGGCAATTGTCACATGATGCAACTTTAACCAATCGATTACTGAGATAATTTACAAGATGGATATAGCAGTGTTGGGCTAACATTGTGTATTAAAGGAGATGGTGCATGACTTTTCATGCTTCAACACTAGTCCTCACACACAGACTCATATTTGACACTTCAAACAATTATACCAATGTCTAGAGTGAAAGCTAAACACCAAAGGCTCTGTATGTGTCAAAAAAGAGCCAGCCACAGTACATAGTGAATCTAGTCTCACTATTTCAGACTCTGCATTATGCACTGTGCAAATTGTGAACATCAAGGGTCTGTGCCTGCAGACTACTTAACACTCAAGTGCCCAGTGAATATAATGAAGTGATATGTATACCACACAAAACAGGAAATTGATATCAATTGGTTAAAGGAGAATGAAACCTTTGGAGCAAGATAGCTTTTGTGAAACAGAAAAATCAAAGAAACAAATGTTTGAGAAAAATCGGACAAATAATGAGAAAGTTATGAGCATTTGCATATTGCGATCACTAATGCTATGGAGATCCTGCCATTGGCAATGCGACAAAGATGTGTGATGTCACAACTCTCCCCATTACTTTAGTATATATTTCACATAAAATGCCTCTTTTATCACATCTATCAGTAGATCATGTGTTCTTTCTATAGGAGGGCATGTAATACAGATTAAAAAAAAATACATCATGGATAAAGAGTTTGCATCACCTTAAGAAAAAAGCAAAAAGAGACATTTTGGGGGTATTTTATAGACCATCAAAGGAAAAGTTGTTCACATGTGACATCACACATCCTTGTTGCATTGCTAACGGGAGGATCTCCATAGCATTAGTGATTTCAATATTCAAATGCTCATAACTTTTTCATTATTTGTCAGATTTTTCTCAAACTTTCTTTGTTCTTATTCTTTGATTTTCTGAACTTTGACACAAGCCTATATTTGTTCCAAATATTTCATTCTCCTTTAATTACTATGCACAATGCAAAAACAAGGGTCTGTGTCTACAGACTACTGCGCCTAATGGAATGATGACAAACCATAAATGTGATTATCTCTTTAATATGAAAGCAAATATAACATTCAGAAGCTGAAAAGAAATTAATTTGTACTCTTTCAGCTAAAGTGATAATTGTACAAAACTGTACTTGCAATAACGGTAACTTACGATCTCTTTGTTGACTTAATTTACATTTCGTAGTTTATATGTATCCCGGGGGGCCACTTACATTGACGAGTGGATACCATGCGCGACCAAAAAAACACGTAAAAAGGATGTCCTTCTCACGATAGGGCACGTTACGTACGTAAGGTGATAAGGGTGTCAAAAACACAAAAATAATGAAAAAAGGGTGTCTATTTCGCGAGGAAAATTACGTGTTTAGGGTCGAATTTGCGGGAATGATAAAATAAAATTAAAATGTTTTATAAAGGATGTCCATTTTGCCCCAACACTTCGTGTTTAGAGCCCGATTTGCGCGAGGTGTAGAAGCTGGGGTTGTACTAAACCAAATAAGGTAAAGCTGACCCGTAACAATAAAACATTCCTGTACTTGTTTAAGGGTTCATTTCAGGGAATATTTGCCAAGAGTGTCGTTTTGTTTCCAATACTTGTTAAGGGTAGGGTTTCACACGCCAATACTTGTTAAGGGGTGCATTTTCAGAATATGGAAATTACGTGTTTAGGGTGCTTTTCGAGACCCCATGGTCGCGCATGGTATCCACTCGTCAATGGAAGTGGCCCCCCCGGGATTTGTATTTTTATATATATATCCAAAGGAACTGGTGCTGTGCTAGCGCCATGAGCATCTCTTGACGGTCTATGCACTCAATAAGACATCACAATTATTACAATTATTATTATAAATGCGACATAATGTTACAATTTTTATACACGATGTTAAGTTGTAAGCAATTATATAAAGATCTTGCAGATTCCTTGAATTTCGAAACAAGTGCAAGTACAAACATTCATGAAAAATTTTGAAATTTCATGAATGAAAACCTAAAGTAAAAGATTTATTCTGCACAACATACCCCTGCAACACCATGCTCAGAGATTGATAATTTGTGTGATTGATTGCATATATTAACCAATGGATATCAATTGTGAAATCAACTATGTCATCAGCTGTTAATGAAAGGTTGAGTCCACCAAGAAAAATAATACACTGAATCAAAAGAGAATAATCAACTAAGCATTACGCTGAAAATTTCATCAAAAACATATGCAGATTAAGAAAGTTATGACATTTTATAGTTTCGCTTATTTTTCACAAAAATATGACAAATCAGTGACATGCAAATGAGAGAGTTGATGATGTCCCTCCCTCACTATTTCTATTGGGTTTTTTTATTGTTTGAATTGTACATTTCATTTTTACAGATTTGACAATGAGGGCCAACTTGACTGAACCATGAAATGTTAAACCAATGGTAGTTCTTTATGTTAAAGGTCAAGTCCACCCCAGAAAATTGTTGATTTGAATCGATAGAGAAAAATCCAACAAACATAACGCTGCAAATTTCATCAATATCTGATGTAAAATAAGAAAGTTATGACATTTTAAGTTTCGCTAATTTTTCACAAAACTGTAATAAATGCACAACTCAGTGATATGCAAATGAGAGTCGATGATGTCCATCACTCACTATTTCTTTTGTTTTTTATTGTTTGAATAATACAATATTTCAATTTTTACAGATTTGTCAAGAAGGACCAACTTAACTTAACCATAAACTGTTAAAACAATGGTAATTCCACATGTTCAGGGAGAAATGAAACTTTGTTTCACTTGACAAGGAGGAGAAAATTAGAATATTTTATATTTCATATAATAAAATACAAAAGAAATAGTGAGTGGGTGACGTCATCAGTCTACCAATTTGCATACCGACCAGGATGCGCATATAACTGTTTTGTGAAATTAAGCGAAACTTTAAAATGTCATAACTTTCATATTTTACATCCGATTTTGATGAAATTTTCAGTGTTTTGCTAGTTGGATTTTTCTCCTTTTTTTCAAATCAACCTTTTGTTGGGGTAGACTTGTCCTTTAAGGCAGGAATAGAACTTTGTTTCAAATAACAAAGAGGAGAAAGTTAGAATATTTCTTATTTCATATAATAAAATACAAAGAAAATAGTGAGTGAATGATGTCATCAGTACCCTCATTTACATACTGACCAGGATGTGAATATAACTGTTGTGAAATTAAATGAAAATTTTAAACGTCATAACTTTCAGGGTTTTGCTTGTTGGATGTTTCTCTTTGTATTCAAATAAATTTTTTGTTAGGGTGGACTTGTCCTTTAAATTTATATGAGGGGTCTAGATCTTCTACATACATTGCACAGGGCATCTTACCTAAGAGTTGAAAAATAAGGGAAAAATATTGGTCAAGATTTGATGACAATCCATCAAAGAATAAGACAGTTGTGAATTATTAAACTCTTTAATTTGTGACCTCACATGTGAGCAGTGCTTACCTTCATATCAAGTCCACTTTTTTATAAATGGAACATGATGAAAGGGCATTTTTTTTTTTTTTTTTTTTTTTTTTGGGGGGGGGGGGGGGGGCTACTCGAATTATAACAGGATACCTATGTGCCACACCAAAATCAGAAATAGGGGGCTCTGGAATGAATACTTGGTCTTAAAATTGGGGTCTTCAGAACGGCTCTAGGATCAACGATTGATAAAAATGCAATGCTCTGGAACTGACCATATCAGACAGGCTGAGCAGTTCATGATGGGCGTGGACTGAGAAGAGGAACCACAAATTTGAAGGTCTCCGGACAAGAAAAAACTTGGAATTTCCATGGCTTTCTAAATTGGTGATGCTCTGGAACGGAAATTAAAGCTGAAAGTGGGGGTCTCGACTGCAGCATATATGTATCATACATTTATACTAAGTAGCCCCCGGGATATTTTCCTTATAGAATGGGGTGTATGAAATTATGTGTATGATGATATATCCACCTGACAAAAAAAAAAAACTTTCAATTTCTTGAAAACAATTTTAAAAATTCATATTACATATTAGAGAGGAGCCGCTCATTTGTGACATAAATTAAAAACTTCAAAAATTCATAACTCAGTTGTTATTTGATGGATTTTCACTGAACCTTCATCAATATATTTCTCGATTTTTTCTGCTTTTATTAAAACCAAATATATATATATATGTATGTCTTGTCAGGGTAAATTTCCCCTTCAATAGCCATAATCACTTTATTCATTATTACTCTTTCTCAGCACATATTTTCATGTAGTTATACAATTTGTTCAATAACAACACGAACAAACATAGTGCAAATAACAAGAAAACTGTTCACATTGCGATACAAAACCCACAGAATAATGAAACATAAACAAGTAATCTCTAAATGACATAAATATTTTTTCTCATAGTGTTAAAGAATTATTCACCCTTAAATTCCTCATAATAATTATAGCAAATTGAATCAATGGAAAATTAAATGCAAAATATATCTATAATACCAAACCTCACTTTAAACATACACAATAACTTACAGTATAAAATTAACTTCATTCTTTACATTTTACAGATATTCACCTGAAGTCACTTAATTGTATATCATATCATACAGGCACCTATTAAAACTATGTTCCTCAAAAATAATGACGTTCTTTTCAATACATGTAACAACTATTACTATTACAAGCAAAATGATATATACACATAAAGTAACATTGAAAAGAGTACTATTAGATGTCTTACCTTAGTTACCTACATGTATATATAACATCAAATCCCACACAAGCCCAAATATCTATAATCAATAACTCAAAAAGAATGTTTAATATCAATGTTCACTGATTTATTGGCCGCTTTAACTTTATTGCATGTCTAACAGGATGGGAGTGATCAGCAATTTACAAAATTACAATTTGAGAATTCAAATGGAAGGCTTAAAAAAGGATTTTTGTTTGTTTGTTTTGTTTGAAGAGTTTATTCACATATGTATTTGAATTAATTAATTAATGATGACCCACACAACACCATACACAACAATACAGATTATAAGGTCTACAACATTTATATCAAAGAAACAGCATTATACATGTACAATACTGTGTATTATACTCAGCAATCCAGTAAACATTAGTAAAATAATATAACCCCCCCCCCAAAAAAAAAAAAAAATCCACAGATATCTATAGTGTAAGTTATCTATCCCTGAATGGAAAAAAAAACACAATGCTAAAAAGCAGGAATTCCTTCCCAACTATAACGAAAGAACAAAAAAATACATCACTGTACATGCACACGGTATCTCCATATATGTAGTGTGTGCTTAATACCAAATATCACAAATAGACCTATCATTTTTTACCTCAAACAATAGATACTAGTTCCCACTATGCACACACACACACACATGATAACAGGATAAACATACATACATACACTAACGTGTACCTTGCAATAGTCCCATTGTTCACAACTCATATAATTGATTGCAATTACCAAACAATTTTTACAAGGTATTATTGGACCTTTGAATAAATCACATAAATATCGCATTCCTCATTCAGAATTTGAAAAAAACAACAAAAGAATTCAAATCAACACTGATGTTTGTGGGGAGTTTCTATACAGATTAAAACTCACTGGTTATGATTTAACCCCAATTGTGATTGGCTACTGATCGGTCTTTTGAACTAAGTGTGAATGAAATGATGATCTTGATTGGCCAATAAAGATGAAAGGAACCTAGCATTCAATTGAATCAATAACTTTTGTACACAAAAGTTGTTTGAAAATGAATGCAAAGCAGAAAAATTCTTCTCTCTGCTATGAATTTGAAAAACAAATATAGAGCTCAAATAGAGTCTGTTAATCATTTGATAGAAAACAAGAAAGTCATAGATTATAAAAATCTATTTATCCCCACCATAATCATATACTGATTGTATATTCAGTGTTATTTACAATTTTCTGTTACAATTTTAAATATAAAAGTTTAATTGATAAATTTGAAGATATATTTTATTTCCAATATTAGTTTAAGTTTGCTAAATATTTACACCTTAATAAATTCATGGGAAATTATAGATTTTACACAGTAGAACGGAGCATGAAGCACCCACTAGAAATTCATGATATTTTTGAAAGTGACATTTTCTTGATGATACACAACTGCTTTGTGATAAAAAAAAAAATATCTGTAAATTTTGGTACTCTTTATTCACACAGAAAGTGATGAATGCATACACTGGGTGATTTAAAGTTCAGTGTTGACCTTTTGATGTTGGTATTAGGGAAAGTTTTACATCAGCATACCACCAAATATAAAATGACATTGGTCCTGAAAAACTATTCACTAGAAATTGAGCTGTTAATATTGTGATATGGATCATTCAATCCCAAACTGTGCTTCTATCACCAATACCACCAGCAGAATTGAAATCCCCCATCCACCCAAACAAAGTGTCAATAATTTGAATAAAAAATATCAATATTGCAGTATTTTGTCTAGAGTTTTATCTGCAAAATATCAAGTAGCAATATACCAGTATTCCCTGTGACCCCTGTTCGTATCAAAAGAAATATATCTATAAAACTTTGATTTCTTTTCTGGATATCCTGCATCTACCTCCAAGACATTAGCTATGATTATGTACCTGTAGTGAAGGTCCATACGGTAAGAATAATAATTAAAGAAATAATAATACTATCAAATTAACGAACATCTAAAGCAGGTACTATTGAATCAAGTCTTTATTTACAAAATCAGAAATACCCCCAGACCCATCTCGGAAAATATCAATATAATTCCTACACATGACAGACTACATGGACATACAAACAGGCAACAAACATCTCTCTTGGAAATATAATCTCTATACCTTACATATGGAGGTATATTGCATATTGTTTCATCTATGATCATTATAGTTATCTATTAACAAACAGGTTTGATGGGTCATCAAAGGTTGAAATCTTTCAATCATTTACATAGTAAAACATCTGGATCAAGGACATAAATATCTATAAAACACACCGCATCATATCTACACATACAAAGGCCATTGTGAAAGTACAAAAAAAAAGAAACTTGGAAGGTTGCCATCCAAGATTATCTAACCTCAACTGACTCACTCACAACAGGAGAGGGCGCCGTTGATGGTTCCTCCTTGGGTGGCATGGTGGCGTTGTGTGCCCTCTTCATGTGTTTCTTGACGCTTGCATTGCGTGTGAACACTGATTTACATATAGGACATGAATAAGGTTTCTCACCGGTGTGGATGAGATAGTGTGTTTTTAAACTGCTGCTTTGCGTGAAACACTTACCGCAGAGTTCACACGAGTAAGGTTTATCCCCGGTGTGACGTCTCATGTGAACCTTCAGATGGCTTGCGTTGGAAAAGGACTCTCTGCAAACCTCACAAGTGTACGGCTTCTCTTTAGTGTGAACCTGAAATTAAATCAAAAGTATAAATCACATGCATCACACCTTTTGTTAAGGGGGGGGGGGGTGATCTACTGTTACAACCCCGTCTGGTATATACACTATTCATCAATGAGTAGGTGGTTCACCCGGTGTACATGTATTCCACTCGCCTGTCCAGCAAAAATCTTCAGGTCAAGTCAATCTTGACGTTCAATTCCGTGGATTCACAATAAGGTGCCCCATCCACAGGTCAATTTCTAACTTCGGGGTCGACATCATGCGCAGTGCTATTGACTATAATGCCGAAAATTGTCTAAATGTCACAAATACATATGTGGCAAATTTCTCTCCCGCCTCCTGGACTCTGGTAAATGGCATTATTTTATGCAAACCGGCTTCTGCCAGTGCAGCATATCACATGAATATGTGCTACAGATGTCAACTTTTTCCCCATAAGGCATTGCAAATTTCGGCCAATCCGCAGCAAACGATAGGCAGCACACCCTATTTTGAATCCACTGAATTTCCATAATAATCAATATGATGATCGTAGGCATTAACAGAAAGACAAGACAAACAAATTACCTTGTAATGTTCCTTGAGATTATCCTTCCTCTTGAATGCTTTGTTGCACGTTTCACAAACGTATGGTCTCTTCTCTATATGAAGAAGGGTATGGGTTTTCAGCTCCTCAGAATTGTCAAATCTTTGATTGCAGAACCTGCAATCAAAGTTCTGACCAGCAGTATGAATCTAATGCAATCAAAAGAAATTACATTCATAAACAACAAACCTGTATTTGGTTATCAAATTGAAGATTGCAGAACTTGCGATCAGATCTGACCAGCAGTATGAATCTAATGCAATAAAAATATATTACATTCATAAACAACAAACCGGTATTTGGTTATCAAATTGAAGATTGCAGAACTTGCGATCAGATCTGACCAGCAGTGTGAATCTAATGCAATCAAAAGATAATACGTTCATGAGCATCACGTATGATTGCAGATCTTACAATCAAATTCTGAATAGCAGTGTAGATCAAACGAAAATACATTCATAAACATCATGAAGGGAGTAACTTGAACCCTGCTAACTCCTTTCCAACAATCAAATTAATTTGAATTTAAATTTGAAACAAGATTGCAATGAAACAAACTGAAAACATATATGAGGAATAGTTAATAGGTTGGAAGTTTGATTTGAGACAACAACAATAGCACAATGTCCATGAACATGTTGATTCAGATAAAATGTTTTAAACACTTTACGTTATGCATTCAAGGAATGAATAAAACCATGTAGCATTCACTTGATTTGAGTATGTATGTAAAAGCACAAAGTGGATGAATTTCTTGCTGAAGAAAACAAGAATCATGGAGTACAGATTTGAACCCCTGTATGCCTCATTCAGATATGACAAAACTAAAGTCTATGATACACTGCACAATGATAACAAGTGCTAACTAATATATGAAGTGTTAAGATGTGGTGGAAATAGCCTATCTTACAATGTATGCAAATATTATAAACTCATTTTATGCTTTTAGTCTCAAAACTGGTTGTACAGACAAACTTGTGATATAATGATCCCATTGTGATGTCACAACTCCTGTTTTATGCTGTCATAGTGAATTCATGATTTCATCTCAACTCATTTTAAATGCTGTCATTAGTTTATTTTGTGGAAACTTAATATCCTAACCTTTCATTTTTTCCTTCCGACCCCCAGTCTGTTCGGATGCATGCAATTTTCTTATAATGATATTGCAACATTTATAGCGCTTCATATTGTTACCCATGTTTTAGCATAGCTTCCAATAGGGCACTTTTTATCACTCTTAGGATAGGCATCCATTTACCTAACCTGGGTGAACTGAGAAAAATATAGATCTGTGCCACGCAAAAGGACATGAATGCTGAGGTGGGAATATTTCATTCAATTTGCACAAAAATCATTTTGAGCTTTGTTATGCCAAGTCTGAATGGACCTTAAGTATGCTCTTCAATTCATTACCTTCATATGGATAAGAAGATTTTCTTTCTTGCCAAACTGCCGTTGACAGACCTCACACACGTAGGGTTTTTCTCCAGTATGTATCCGCATATGGGTGGCTAGCTGAGTACTCTGGATAAAGGCGGCACCACACACCTCACAAACAAACGGCTTTTTACCAGTGTGAATGCGCATATGGACAGTCAAGGTGCATTTCACACTGAAGCTCTTGTTGCATATTTTGCAAGGGAAGGGTTTTTCCCCAGTGTGCGTTCTCATATGGGACTGTAGACTGGTCGTCGAGCTGACCCACTTGTTGCAGATCTCGCACTTGACTTCCTTCTCGCCCGTATGAGTGCGGATGTGACGCTTCAACCAGCTACCCTGACCAAAAAGTTTCCCGCAGATGGGGCATTGGAAGCACTTCTCACCCGTATGCGTTCTCATGTGTGAACGTAGATTACTGGCACGTGTGAACGCCTTTGGACACTCGTCACACTGATGAAGCTTTTCACCTGTGTGGATCTTCAGATGACGGGTGAGACAACCTCGTAGAGTGAACCGCTTTCCGCAGATTGGACATAGATGGCGTTTACTAGGATCCTCATCAGGAAACACTCCCTGGATCTGACCAAGATGGTTGCCATGTCCTTCAAGAGAATCTTCCGGTCTCGTCATCGGTTCCGTCTGACTGGTTTCACTCTCGGTATCAATCATCAACCTCCCTTCGTTCTCCTCATCCATATCATCATCATCGGTTCCCTGATAGTCTCTACGGAACTGCTCTAACCCGTCCTTCTCATCCACTTCCAGCCAGCCACCGTCCGTCTCGTCTTCGGCGATTGACGTGTCCTCGCTTCCGCCCTCAAACTTCTCATCCTCCTGCTTCGATTCGATGGTGGCGCAGCACTTTGTACACAGCACCAGCTCGATATCATGCAGGACGTAACGGAATGTAGTCCTCTTATGTTCTCCATCGTCGTAAGGTCTATGACACACTTCGCACCGATCTTCATCCGCTACAGGCTCTTCTTTAATGGTTTGAGTCTCTTCTTTAATGTCCAAGGTCTCCTCTTTGATGGCGATGTTATTGTTTGGTAGAGAATGATAGACGGGGCTATAGGAAGTGAAAGGAATACCCTGGTGCGTTGGTTCGTACTGAAAGACATGATTTGATGACTTGGTATGGTGTTCATCTCTCCCGTTCACTAGACTTGTAAAGTAACCTGCCAACATTCAAACAAATAATGATATAGGCAGTTAATATATTAAGGCACTTTTACTACTGCCATCCCATGACAAAAGGAAGCAACTTTTTGGAAAATTGACTTTTTCTTCATTTGGGTTATTTTCTCTCTCTCTCTATATATATATATATATTCTACATGATGCCAAAGAAATTTGAGTCATATAGCCTCCAAATTCTGAAATACCATTTAAATGTTTCATAAGGAATAAACTCAATGCTCACAAATCAATGTATTTTCACTTAAAACAATGACATCTTTCCCGCATTAACTAAGAAACGGATTCCACAGTACTGCTTCCTTTTGTCATAGGACAGCTTTGTTTTTCTATAAACAAAGAGACACTTTACAGGGGAGGTTGGGAATAGTGAAGAAAAAAGAAATAGAAAGTGGCGGGGGAAGAAGAAAAGCAGAAAAGAGGAAAGCTATCAGAATGAGATGTCTTCATTGTGTGGAGCGTTGTGGCCCAGTGGATTAGTCTTCTGACTCTGAAACAGAGGGTCGTGGGTTCGAATCCCAGCCATGGCGTAATTTCCTTCAGCAAGAAATTTATCCACATTGTGCTGCACGCAACCCAGGTGAGATGAATGGGTACCCGGCAGGATTAGTTCCTTGAATGCACTGAGCGCTGAAAGGCAGCTCGAGCTAAAGCCAGGGTAATAATAATAATAAACAATGCGCCTCGGAATAGAATATTTCTAGATAGATGGCGCTATATAAATGCCTATTATTATTATTATGGCATGTAACTCTATAATACCAACATTATTCAAATTAACAACAAAAACATCACTAATGACTTTTCTTGCCCCATAACAGCCAATCACCACCTCTTCATGTAATTATAAATCTACAGATTCATAAACCTCTGTTCCATACTCATCTCCTCTCTCTATGGAGCAATCAGTCATTTCAAATGAAAAGTTTTTTCAAAATTAACTCCTTGCAAAGAGGAATTGCACTTGTGTTCAATTCCATCTTTATTCACTTTTTATTTGCATAATTAATTCTTTGATAAATATTAGTTTATTTTCAAAGATTGGCTTTAGTCAGAGTGTTATTACATTGATTTTTCTTCACTTTTGGCTTTAAGACCGGTAACTCGGCCTGAAAAAAACTTTGTAATGCCGAGAAATAGCGACCACCACTTAAATGGGTCTAGCTAGAACACTGGACACCAAACTTGTGAAGTCCATGCTTACAGTTCCAAAGTCGTGCAATATTTTGTAGAGGCATGTCAGAATCAAATTGCACAAAAAAGGACCCTATTTTGCAAACGTGACGATGATCTTATATAGATATCCATATATAATGTATAAGCTGTTGTTTTCGTGGGGGTTTTATTTTCACAGATTTCGCGAATTGCCGATCGACATCGACCGCAAATTGAACAATGCGCGAAAAAATATTGACACATTTAGTAATTGGTGCCAATGTCCTCAACAGCAAATCTTTGCTACTGCAGACATCCTGTGTGGTGAAAATATGGAGATAAGCACCTATTGTACAAAAAATAGGTTGAAAAAGTATGGTTAGTAATTCAA
This sequence comes from Lytechinus pictus, assembly GCF_037042905.1. NCBI lineage: Eukaryota > Metazoa > Echinodermata > Echinoidea > Temnopleuroida > Toxopneustidae > Lytechinus > Lytechinus pictus. The sequence goes on from NC_087263.1 coordinate 373,202, forward strand.
AAAGTTAGATAGAATTTCACTTTTTTATTTCTCAAACAAAATCGGATCCTAAATTATTTCCCACCATATGTTTATCCATATTTATTCACTCACTACAATATTATTTTCCATAAACCAATTTGATTTTATTGTCATCTGATTGACTCTATACACACGCGTATAGGCAGCTATTTGCATACTCATTAATATTCATAATTCACAAGACCAGAGGTTTTAGAGGTGTAAGATTTTGTTCACAAAATTTAACATTTTTGCACTGAAACCGAATTTTTAAAAACGAATCTAACAAAACACAACTTCCAAAGATTACTCTTACAGATCAAACAGTGATATGATGATTTTTAGATCTAAAGGTACAAAAAAGGGAAATTCAAGCCACTTTTCTCACACTTTGTAACTGTTTTTACAGGGACATATGTATGTACAATAGACACGTCAGCATGAGGGTTTTGAGGAGCATATTTTGCACATGTTCTGTGCTGATCGCGAATTCAACAACCCGCGAAAATGTCGGGACCCCGCGATTCGATTCGTGACAAATTCTGTAAGCGAAAATAACAGCTTATACAGTACTGAGCTTCCAGCCAAAACTTGATTTTCTACTTTGAAAATTTAAAATTCATTTATTTCAGATGTGTATTATCAGAATAGTGTCTCCAACACCAAAATTAGAATAAAAAACAAACAATACAAAAACAAGGAAGTACACAAACAATTTTTCAAGTGACAACATAAATAGCGAGAACCGTGTCATTTTGTATATATGGGAGCAAAGGAAATGTCCTGTACTCTACATGTACATCAAAATTTCATGACCTTTGCCACAAATTGAGAAAATAAAATCTAGAGATGTACAGGAATTTGTCTCTTTGAAATTATTCAAAATAATATTGTTTGTCCCAATTTCTTCAGACTTTCACCAGTCTGTTTTTCTGCAGTTTCAAAGAAACACAAAAACGTTTCAATTATATTGGATTCCAGTTTAAAAGGAAATTTCTGACAAAAATATTACCATCATCACTTGTTTCATCCACCGGTTCTTGCTTGATGGTGACTAGATCTGAGATAGGTACATCTTTGATTCGTTTGGTGGATAGATCTAAAACCTGTGTCATTTTGCCGCCTGCCCTCACTTGGTCTCTCCTGTAATAAAAGTCAAAAGAAAATATTGAAAAATAAAGTCACCAAGGCAACGTACAAAAACTTTGAGCTGCGTTTTTCTTGCAGGGATTTCACAAGAAACACTGCTCCTCTAGTTTTATCATAGACAAGCAAATGGGGCTGCAAAAGTCATACAATGTCTACTCTTTATAGGCTTATAATGGAATTCCTGCAAAATCTTCTTTACCACTTCTTTCCTCAAGCCCCTAATAACCCGGAAGCTTGAGATGGTGCAGCGACGATATGCGAGATTCACCATGGGAGACCATCATCGCACTAGTAGTGTCACCGATATGCTACGACAGCTACAGTGGCCCACCCTTGAAGAGAGAAGAGCCCAGTTCAAGGTGGTGATCATGGTTTATCGCTTGGTAAACACAATTGTAGATGTACCAACGGTACAGTACTTCAACCAGGCTGCTACTTCCACCTCGCTTCGTGGTCATCAGATCAGGTTACACATCCCACATGATCGCACTGTTACTCATCAGAAAACTTTTATTCCTGATGCCATTAGACTGCGGAATATTCTCCCTGCCATAACAGTTAACTGCACTTCAGTAGCCAGCTTCAAGGCTGAGGTGCAGAAAATCAAATTGCGCTAAGACTGCGATGATTCTTTTTAACCGCACGTAGAATAGATCTTCCACAGCACTGTACATACTCCTGCACAATTCTACAAGTACGATGATACACCAACCTGGTGGACTGTACTTAAACGGATGATGATGATGATGAGTAGTTAAACAATGCTTGCAGGATTCCTACAGGGAAAAACAATTCTCTTAACATGAGACTTCACAGCCTATGTTGCGTATTAGGAACTCGTTAAAGGGGTACTCAGGGCTAATAATATGAATTAATAACAGACAAAGTAAAAGCAGACAAAAACACTAAAAATATCATCAAAATCAGACAAGGAATAATAAAGACTTTGTCATTTTTCGGCTTCGCATTATTTTGGGAAAACAGTTCTGTGTATGTCCTCATTAATATGCAATGAATAATGTCACATTCCCCTCTTATTCTTTGGTATTATATGATGTGAAATTATATTTATAAAATTCAAATTTTGTCCACCAAGAATGAAAATATGGGATTGACAAGGATTAAATGCATATTATATACATTACTGCTTTTGTTACAAGGGAAACACATACATGTATAAAATGTCTTCAAATAGTGCTAAGAATCATTCAGTTCAAATAAACTTCAGGGAAATAGTGCAAAGTTTCTTCTCTGATGCAACCAGTCTGTGGAAGGCTCTAAGCCTACTACAGGTTGCCATCTCCTTTTATACCTCTCTACCAAGCTCCAAGATAGTACTCAAGATCCAGCTCTGTCAAATATTTGCCAATTGTCTTTCCTAGCTATACTGTAGTTCATTGTCAGAACCTTTGTCAAGACACTGTACATACAATGAGAGTACACCAGACCAGAGAGTGACTGCACTTCTGGAGAAGACAAAACTCTGCTACATGTTATAGCATAAAGTCATCAATTGGACTAAAGAGGTGTAAAAAAATATTGAACCTTCCACCACGCCCAGGACAGACCAAGACTGCTGTGAAGACTATGCTAAGTCCATTTTATTACCTGTCCATCCAAAACTTCCTCTATACTATACAAGACAAGCTGACCACTAAACTCTTACTCTTCCTGCACAAAACCCACATCTCTCGTACCTCCTTTCTCTCTTCTCTCTCTTGAATGTTTAATCATATTGTATCACCGATACCTATTCAACTCAGAGGGAGGAAGTGCTTTGTGCTCTTATAACTACATGTATCTAATGCAGCAGCCAGCTGTAGATCTCCGGGATCAGCGGAGGAAGAAGAAGAAGACCATTTTACAAAACAAAACGATACTCTTGGCAAGTATTCCCTGAAATGAACCCCTAAACAATTACACCGATATTTTATTGTTATGTCACAGGTCCGTCGGTTTTACCTTTACACACCATTTGGTTTAGTACGGCCCCACCTTCCACACCTCGCGCAAATCAGACTCTAAACACGTAGTGTTGGGGCAAAAAGGACATCCTTTATAAAACATTTAATTTTGTTTTATCATCCCCGCAAATTTGACCCTAAACACGTACCGTAAGTAACGGTCTATTAACCGCACCTTTTTCTCGGCGGGATAGAAGCAAAAGTCGGGGGTGCGGTTTATCCACGGTGACGGGTCTGAGCCAGCCCGCCATAACCCCTCCCGAACATGTAAGACGTCTGCCAGTTCACAACACATCGAGTGGCCGGGCGTAGCCGCCCAGGGCAATGTCGTTTAGAGGGGTATGAGCCTTGGGTAATGGGAAGCGATTATTACGATCTTAATCAAATATTGTCCATAACAAACGCACCCACCTTCATGACACTAATTTCGACTTTATTCTCGATTCAAAGCAGCGAAGTACCCTGGCTAAGTTCAAAGAGAAACCAAGCATACTCGGTAATATTTTGTCACAGCTGAGCGAGAGTTGAGCCGTGAGCTGAGAGCTAGCTTGCGTTGTATTGTGGTTATATAGTGCGACTTAAGCTGGCGCTATTCATTTTAACCCCTCCCGGCCGCGAAAGTCCCGTTTCGCGCCAGCTTATTTTTTCTTTCTCGTTTGCTTTTCATAAGATACCATGTACACCACGCACGAGAGAGACGGCACGAAGCCGTAAAAACAATTGGAAAAAATGCCAATTTCTTTGTTTCTTGAACCTTCCTGTAATCCCGTATCCAAAATTCATGCTAAGACATCGAATGCTAGACAAATTCTGAAAGTGATTGTGAGGTTGTGGTGCAAGAAATGTGAATGTTTCTTCCTCCTACGCCGGGAAAGACACATCATAATTTGATAAGATGTACTGCTGGTACCGTATCGTAGCTTGCAATGTAAGAACGGCAGTGCTGTGTGTGTGTACACTGTGACTGTGAGGTGAGTGAGTGTGTAAGTGGCCAATATTGTCGGGACTTTTCTTTCTTGCTAACATTTAGATGAATTGATCATGAACAGCAGATTTCCGCATACCGGTAATCTCTTTGGATACCTTGAAATCTTTAACTGAGTTTTTGTTTCTGTAAATGTGAGAAGGATTTTTTTTTTTGTCCAAAGTTGGGGGTGCGGTTAATCCACGGGTGCGGTTTATAGTCCGTTACTTACGGTAGCTTTCCTAGCGAAATAGATACCCTTTTTTCATTATTTTTGTGTTTTTGATACCCTTATTACGTTACGTACGTATCGTGCCATATCTTGAAAAAAGATATCCTTTTTACGTGTTTTTTTGGTCACGCATGGAATCCACTCGTCAATGTAAGTGGCTCCCCTGGGGAATAGACAAAAAGCAGTGCCACGCATGGAATCCACTCGTCAATGTAAGTGGCTCCCCTGGGGAATAGACAAAAAGCAGTGCCACGCATGGTATCCACTCGTCAATGTAAGTGGCTCCCCTGGGGAATAGACAAAAAGCAGTGCCACGCATGGTATCCACTCGTCAATGTAAGTGGCTCCCCTGGGGAATAGACAAAAAGCAGTGCCACGCATGGTATCCACTCGTCAATGTAAGTGGCTCCCCTGGGGAATAGACAAAAAGCAGTGCCACGCATGGTATCCACTCGTCAATGTAAGTGGCTCCCCTGGGGAATAGACAAAAAGCAGTGCCCATTATCTGTTATTGGGATGGTGGAAAAGTGAAAACTCTTGTCAATTAATAATTTAGTAGGTAAGATCTATTCTGATGAAGCCTGAGAGTACATCTAGTACATCTTAGTACATCTAACTACTTTGTCAGGCTAGTATGAGTACCGTAAGTAACGGTGTATTAACCGCACCCGTGTATTAACCGCACCCCCCATTTTCGGATGGAAAAAAAAAAAAAAAAAAATCATTAAAAAAAAAAAAAAAATCATAAAAAAAAAATTTAATCAAACTTACTTTCTATCTCTAATATGCGTATTTAAGAAAGAGTCAAGAACCAAAAAATATCGAAGAATTACTGGTAAAAAATGATGGGAAATCAGCGCTTCGTCACTTATCTGCAAGTTGCCGATATTATTGGCCACTTCCACACTCCGAGTCACCTCACAGACACACATATGGTACCGGTGTTCATTGCAAGTACCGATACCAGCATCAACATGGGGGCTCACCCATACGAGAAGACCGTTCATATCATATTTCCTGCATCACAGCCCCACTTTTGCTTTCAGAATTCTGTCTAGCATTCAATGTCTTGACATGAATTTTAGACAAGGGAATACGGGAAGGTTCAAGATACGAGAAATTTGCGATTTTGTTCAGGTGTTTTTCTTGTCTGCTTTGAACCACTACCGGTAGTTCTCTACCCGTGTGTGGCGGTATCTTACAGACAGCAAAATAGGAAAAAAAATGCTATTACCGGTATACCGTATTTTCAATGGGAGCTCTGGGCGGGAATAAAGTGAATAATAATTAAAAATAAAAAGTCGGAAGGAGTGAAGATGGGGATTGAAGATTGATTTTGAGATGATGGATGATAGAGAGAAATGAAGGAAAGGCAAATGAAAGAAATTAATTGTCAAATAATACCAATAATTTGTCAAACAAAATAACTTCCACGGAAAGGTAAAGCGCCAGCTTACGTTGACGTTGCGATAAACATTACACATGCATGTCTTATTTGGCTAGCTGCACCGCGCTGTGCGATCGATTGGCGTCTGAACTTTGCCGCGATGACTAAAAAATGACAACAAAGACAGAGTCACACCATTAAAAAAAGTCAGTTTCATGAAGGTAGGTGCGTTTGTTACCGTGATATAACTTTGAGGGACATTTACGGCAGATATCGGTAGTCATAGTTGCTTCCCTTTTATACCCGCGGCTCATACCCCTCTAAACGGGATTGCCCCAAGCGGCTACGCTCGGCCACCCGACGCGAGTTGAAAACTGGTAGTGGTATCGGGCTGAGATTGGCTTGGCTCAGACCTGTCACCGTGTATAAACCGCACCCCCGACTTTTGATTCTGTCCCGCCGAGATAAAGGTGCGGTTAATACACCGTTACTTACGGTAGAGTACACTGCCCAGAATTCAACATGTTAAGCTTTTCTCAATTTTCTGAAATATTTTTTGTTCTAAAATGTCTTTTCACAAGATGAATTTTGCATCAATGTTTGTTAAATATATTTGTCTTTTTTTAATTGCAATGTTTATTTTCTCCTTCTATCTCAATATTTCATAAAATCTTGTATTGCCATGGTTTGCGGCCTCCATTTGCCCCATCATCTGCTTGACATAGTGCATCGCACGTTCAAAGTCGGTTTGAGCGCCACTAAATTGCACCGCACCACATGTGATAATCAGCGACCATTCGCTACGCATTACGCTCATACCCCATGTTGAATGGAGGCATTCCGCTCGCATGCCGTCAATTTGATTTCTGTGCAAATTTGATGTGAAAAACTTTATTTCCTTTCTGATCGGTCATTTTGAAGATATGATCCTATATTTGCAAGAACGTTCGCGAACATAGAACAAAACCATAGATTTTTTTCATTATTAGTGCCCTTTTTTGATACACCACTTCTTAAATTTGAGCTAACTTACTCTAAGGCCATGCCGCCACTAGACCAAAAGCTTCAGTCTCTGTATTTTGGTTGTTCCGCTGAACTACGTTGGCTCCACTCACCATACATAGACTGAAGGGGATGGGGCCCCGTATCTACAGCCAACGTATAGTGAACTAGCGTTTTATAGATCGCGATTTAAAACTGTTTTTTAAGCAAAATTGAAAGTTTCATGGTTTCCATTATCAGGTAAATATAAATAACTTAAGTAATTGCATACCTTGGGCCGGAGTTATTGAATAAAATCCTCTGGATGATTGAGAAATCTGTCATCTAAGACATTTTCACCTGACCTGACGGTTTTTCTTGCAAGTTGCCATCTTGAATGACGTCATTATCGTTATTAACTTAATGTCTCGAATCGATATATCGCGATTATAACTAGTACTAGTACTAGTATAACTAGTATCGTTTATCTTCGGTTTCGTTCGCATATGGAGCAGATCGTATAATATCGAAAGCAATATCGATATCACATTCGTGATTGTTGACATTCGTTTGTAAATATTTTATAGTTTGGCTGCCATTTTGACCATTTTTATCGTGTTCAACCCAATTAAACATCGGGAAAGTATATTTTTCATGCCTTTTTCATCTATATCGTTTAAAGTATTTAAACATTGAGATATAAAGTCTTAAAAGTTTGTTGTTTATACATCCTTAGATTGTAAATTCGATGTGTAAAATTACATCAAACTTTGGACTGTGAATTGACAAAAGGGAGGGAATGAGAACACATGCGAGCCCACACGTACACCCTACCGTCGGTAAATGGGGATTACAGTAAAATGTCAGAAATTGTTGAATAAATCCCCAGAAACGACGGTTATTCCTGTCTATGCCGCCACATGCTCTGGAAATATGGCGCAGCGAGCAGATTCCACATTTCTACTAAGGCCAAAATTGTATTATTTTGAATTTGTTTAAACTTTAATTATTTCTCTACAGTAGAGGCGCACGGCCAATATGGGAGACTCTCTCCAATAGGGGAGACAATCTCCCACATTGGAGACTTGCTTTGCAAAAGGACAAAAGAAACAACACCAACAAAAGCATGATTTTTTCCACCCAAAATTTTGTCTCACTGAGGTCAGAATAGTGCTGCAAGTCAGGCGCCATGTTCGGGTTCGGTTCGGTTCGGCAAGGTTCGGCAAAAATTTGCCGAACATAGGTTCGGTTCGGGGTTCGGTAATGATAGACTGATAAAGCTATAGTTCATTCAGGTATACGTAGCGTACCGGTAGACAATTTGTACTTGATTGACTGCATGTGCTCGCGTGTCCTCTGTCACAATAAACCATTTTATCTCTATCTTGTTGACATGAAACTATGAAAGTTATAGCGCTAAACGAATCAACTGTTATCTCGAATTTGATTATCTGATGACAGATTTATTGGGTAACTCACAGTTCTAAAATGGCGACTCTTCCTAGTCGTCCTTACCTGGACCACACTTTGGATACTTGCCAAATTACCGGTAACTACGCTCGCACTCGTACCAGCTAGGCCAGTCCCCTTGTAGCGGGACTCTGAGCTCATGAATATTTATATATACAGTCCGGCCAAACGTGATTGGCCATTGCATCACATACGAGGCGGCCAGCGCCAGTGCACTGAACTGTAGGCATTGTAGGGCCATGGGCGTGTCGAAGAAAGCGTGCTTATGTAATGCGCCTTTCGCTAATTGGCTCGATGGGTGAACTAAACCACCAATCGCATGTCGCTGATTGTCGCATCGGTACATACAGCCACGTGCTTTGCCTGCTCGCGAAACTCAGCTCACCGATATTGAAGGGGAATTGCAGAGATTTCTATGATTTCATTGGTCAGATTTCATTCGACCATAATGGGACAGGGGGAGTAGAGTGATCATCGAATTGTTTATGGTTAATTTGAGAAATTGATAAGGGAAAAAAGTAAAGATTGGGGGTCATTTTCCCACAAGATATGAATGTTTCCGCATGGCTTTATCTTCATTCAACTTTTCAACGAGGGGAAGGGGATCTTGCTATATGCTATACCGTAATCATTCATGAGTGTTTGATTTTTATTTTCATCTGATTGTTAATGATAAAAATATATCTTCACCTCATCTCATTTCAATATTATTTGTTTTGCGTCTCTCTTTTCCATCTCTAACAGTCACTCGTTTTATTTCCCACTTTCACTGGATCTCTCGTTTTCAAAACTCTTTACTTCTCTCTAAAATCATGAAAACTAGACAGTAGCGAGCCGACACCTCAATAATAATGTCAATCACTTCAATCAGATCTTTATTCTCCGCCGCAACAATACACAAGTTACTATCTTAAATCACATTGTATCGTAATTCGTAATATTAACGGTACTTCATCTTTCACTTTCAATTTATTGAGCTCGTTCATTCAAAATACTTTGAAGATTTTCAAACAAGAATCTTGTTCGCCACCTAAAAACAACAATATTTAGATAATTAGATTTAACCAATGAACACTTATACAGTTTTGGTTTTCTTTACCATGCTTCGGCGATTCGGCCACAGAGCGAGAGATGATGAAAGCCAGTAAAATGATTATAGCGCAAGCTCGCGCAACATCATTCATCGGATCTCATTTCTTAATCAGGGCCGTAAAAACCACAATGTCAACATGAAAATGAAAACAAAATCTAGTAACCGCAAAATAAGCGCATACTTCCATCATACAATTGCAAGGAAGATTAAATAGAGAATGCGCAAATATAATGATTAGAAAGGGTGTAAACTTATAAATTTATTAGCTGAAAGCCGTTTGTTTATTTTTTTGCCGAACTTCCGAACCAAGTCTTAGTGTTCGGTTCGGTTCTGTTCGGTTCGGAAGTGCCATGTTCGGCGAACTACCGTTCGGTTCGGCGGTTCGGCTGCAGCACTAGGTCAGAAGCCCATTTGTTTTGTGTGTGATTGACAACAAAAATCCTTATCAAAACAAAAGTAGACGGTGAATATTTAAAGTAGACGGTGAAAAGGGGTAATTTTTCATGAGGAATCTGCTTATCACATTTTTATTTGCCGCCAAGGTAATCCTTTTGCAGCAAATGTAAACAAAGGAAATTGGACTCCAAAACTGGAGACTGTCTCTGAAATTGGATACCCAAATTCTTTACAAAAGTCTCTGATATTGGAGATATTCTCCCACATTGGAGACAGTCTCCAATATTGGCCGTGCGCCTCTACTGCTCTAGTCTGTAAGACTGTAATGTCATGAATTCGGCAAAATCAAAATGGGCCGCAAAATGTTAATTGACCAAACAGAACTTTTGACGCTTATCCCATCTTGATGACACTTTAACATTAAATGATGAGGATGTTCTCAGGAATGGTTTATGCCCAATTTCCCGGATGTTGACGAATACCGACTACCTGTACGTGGGAAGTACAGTACATCATCATTTACAATACGTCGGACTGAGATGAAGTTTTTATGCACAAAACTAATGGAGCGTGAACCTTTAAAAACAAATCGATAGAAATTAGCCCTGATATTACAAATAGAGTTACAGAAACTGAACATATCGATAGATCAAATATATTCGTGCTAGTTTATATTTCAAGTACAATAATCAAATGGTTATTTCTCTATTTAGACCACTTATTTACCTGCATCTGACACGATTCTCGTCCTTCTCTCGACATCGGCAAGCAACAACGAAAGTACCGGTAGTCTGTATTCAGACGTAATACGTGTAAGTTACGTACGGTATATATCGGCCAGCTCTCAGACAAGACTGTCACCAATTCCTAATCGAAATAATTATTTTTTATCCAATATCTTCTTATTATTTCAATTTTACGTGGGTAAGTAAAGGAACTCATATAAAACTATGATTACTGATAGAGTATGTTCATACTTGGTAAATGGATGCGAGGATCTTTATCGTTCTCACCAACCCCCCCCCCCCAAAAAAAAAAAAAAACATAAAAAGAGTCCGATGGTCATTGATTTAAATTAAATTTTTATTTTCATTCATAGTAAAAGCAAAATATCAAAAGAGGAATGTGGAGACAGCTTAAAAAGAACAAGTAGATAAACAAAGTGTTTCCTTCAGGTCGAGGCTCTCTGTAATTAAGAATTTTGATTGATCGATGGGGGCTTATTGAGGGAGGTGCATGTTAATAATTTTCGGCGGCAAACTAGGTTCTTATAGGCAAAGCGACCGACTTATTTCACCAGATCACTTTGAATTTTCAACAAGCAATGATATATTGCAGGGCTTTGGTGCAGAATTTCAAAGAAATTCCTAGTGTAATAAACCTTTCAGCAAAAGTGTGTATTAAGCCTTAGCTACATTCGACAATAATTCGAAATGCACTGCAAAAACTCCGGTGTTGAATAAACACCAGCCCGGAATCTATTTATGTCCACACCAGAGAAGTGTTAAACAACACCGGTTTTGGTATTAATCTAACCAGATAGGTGTTTATACAACACCAACTTGTATTAGAACAGCATCGGTTTGATTCCAAACTGGTGTTGTTTCAATATACTTCTCTGGTGTGGACATATATTAGGCCTATATAGATTCCGAGCTGGTGTTAAATCAACACCGGAGTTTTTGCAGTGTGGTGAGTGGGAAGGCAAAGGTCGATCTGCCCTCTGTCCCATACTGGATGCGGCCATGAAAATGACCAACATACATATAACATAAAATAAGGTCTTATCCCGCACGCATACCGATTTTCAATAAGAGGGGGGGGGGGGGGGGGGGGGGGCTATCGTAGAATAATCCTGTCCCACTGTCGTCAGGCCCCATGCACCACACCCCTTCACAGACGAATACAGTACACGCCGCTTCATATCGATTGAGATCAATCTGCAGGGCTCACCTTCTCAAATAAGTGATAATTTCTATACCAAACTATATATATAGATTGAGTTTGCCAAGAAGATTGTTGGAGTAAGCTAAACCAATTCTGGTAACTTAATTTGACATTGGGCACGGGGAGTACTGTATAGTTTGGAAAGCTGTTGAAAGCAAAAGAAGGGGTACAAATTTTATTTTGCTTGCGAGGCTGCGTCGGAACTCCTCTGCCTCACATTCCTCAGTGGGAGGGTGCACCAACACTTTAATAACGCAGTTTAAAATCTTAAGAGAGTTGTTTAAGCCAGTCACTCTAACATCTATTGTTTAAAGTTTTGAAAAAGTTGTTTAAAAGTTTTTTTAAAAGTTGTTTAAAAAGTTTAAGCAATTTCAAAAAGTTTAAACAATCTGTTGTTAGAGTGACTGGCTTAAAGGTAAATTGTGACATTGGTTTATTTCAAAACTTTCTTTTAGATTTCACTCTTCGCTTTTCAAAATACTCATAAACAAGTTCTGAGTCCATAAAATGTATTGCATTGGCCAAAAGAACTGTTTTTATTCTCAAAAAAATATATAAAGAAGCGAAATTTTGCCAAGTGAGCTTTCTTTTGATGCAGATTTTGAGATTGACATAAAAAATGAAGAGCGCCACCTTGAGACCAAATGACATCAATACCTGCTCATGAATATTCATATCCATCGCCTCTGCGCTTGTCTCACGTGCCGATCTGTATACCGGCTATACAGTACAGTATCGGATTGAACGGCGGAGTCTATTTGCGACTTTTTCATTCATTTCCTGTAGGAGCGTGTGCATTCGCACAGTCCCTCGACGGCAAATTAAATAACTTGGAAACAACCAAGGAACTTTTTGAAATGACCATCATAATAATTGTGATGTTATGCACGTTGTTTTTCAAATCGCGGAGAATAAGTCCTACGTACATCTTGATATCTGGGCAGAGTACCAGGTACCGAGAGACGGCTTTCCTTCCCTTTCCTTGCTTTTCATCTTTGCTTCGTTTCTCTAGCTAGGGTATGAAGGGAGGGAGAATTATGGTTGCTTGTGAAAGGGCTATTCTTATTTTTTCCCCGTTTTTTATTTCTATTTCATAATTATATTTACATACGCATTTTTGTTTCGATTCCGATTCACTGAATTCTTATCAATTTCTTCAGGTTCTGTATTTTGATTTGTTCATTATTATAACGTGTTGTAACATTTTTTTTAAAGGAAAAGGAAATCATTTTGTATTGAACTAGCTTGTCCGCCATTTTTCATTATTTTGCTTTGTGCGTTATATAGGCCTATAAGATGCTCTTTCTCTTCCAGTGATTATTTGTCAATATACTGCCTCAATGTATTTATCACTAAAAAATGACAAATACCGCGTGGCCTATGCCTTTTTTTAAAACAATATATTCTGGGGCGGATCCAGCTTTCACTAATAACGGGGCCGGGGTGAACAATATTTTCATCCACATTTTTCCCGATCGATCGGCAGCTCAAAGCTAGTTTTTGTTGGAATCTATAGTCGTAACAGTACTAAGCCCTATAAAAAATGCGAGCATGAGGTATTATTTTCGGACTGTGTATTGTGTCCTGAAAATTGATCTGAGCAATATGATCATTAAACAAGATGCACACTGACGGATAAGGTGCCCAAAAATTTGAATAAGTAAAGGCCTATTTAGTTCCCTTGTTCGTTTTACTATAAGCCCTTCAACAATGTTTCCGTGTTTTGTATTACATTGATCAGTTAATATTTCTTTATGTCTCATACTATTTTGATATGAATTATACCTTGTTATTGTACTTGTTACTTTGATTTTATATACTAATAACTCTGAACTTGTGAACCTGTTTAACCATGACTGAATGAATAAATCAATCCCGGAAATCAATAAATGAATTGGTATATAGATGAATAGATGTTCCATCGAACAGGCAATGCGAACACAAAGCGCGGGCTAAATTGTTTTTATACATGTGTAGTGACATGATTGGCTCCCACCCCTCCCCAAGTCTGAATTCCCCTCACCTTTTTTTTTATTCATTCTTCCTCTTATATTTTGTCCCCCCCCCCCCTCTGCTTTCGTTCATATTACTTTGCGCCGCCAATATCGGGGGGGGGGGGGGGGCGTAACGTCGGCCTCCTGGATCCGCCTATGATACCGGTGCGTAGGTCTGTATGTTATAACAATGTAACATCGATCCCCCTCCAAGTTTCTCTTTGTATTTTTCTTTTCAACTTGTTATGGTAGTATATACTGAACAATAACAAGTATGACGTTTCCTAGGTGCCTCTCCCTCCACCCACTCCTCCTCGGTCCGCTGCATGGGCTCGGATAATAAAATTACGTACTTATCATGGTGATATATATATATATATAATAAAATTGCAAATTTTATTATATATAATAAAATCTCAAAGAAAGCAGACTTACTTTTGCCCTTTATTTTGCCCACATGCAAAATCACGTTTTGGCATGACCTCTCAGCACTGGGCATATCGACGGACAAAAAAAATGCAAACATGTGATGGATCGAAATGGTAAAAAATATATATTTTAAAGAAAACCATCGTTATAAAATGCAGTCATACCAACATTTTTTTGTTAATACCAGTTTGAACTAAATAAAATTTTTAACCCGAGGCTATATTAGCAGCAGGGGCGGCGGAACCGGGGGGCGGCAGGGGCACTTAACCCCCTACATAAAAAATCCCAGTAGGAAAAAAAATGCCTTTTTTTAAATGGAGATTGCACTTATTTCAAAATGATGTACATGTATGTCCCTTTTCAAAATAAAATACCTTTTTTGAAGTCAAACGATACATTTTAGGTTGGAAATCACAACATTTTTGGCTCGCGCTTCGCGCCCACATTTATTTTTTTAGGAAGGCACTCACTTTGTTTTGGTTACAACTTGTGCTTATAATGTTCAATTTTAGGTTTAAATGTCACAAATCTTCAGCTCGCGCTTTCCGCTCGCTTTAAAGGTACACATTATGTTCTTGGTTTCCAACTGCTTAGAATGTCCAGTTTTCAGGTTGAAATATTACAAATTTTCGGCTCGCGCTTCGCATCAATTATTATTTATTAAGACACACAATTAAGTTCTTGGGTTAAAAAAAGTGCTTAGAATGTCCAGTTTTCTGGTTGAAATATCGCGCTCGCGTCCATTCTTCAATTAGATGCACATCTTTTTCATAACAAAATTGCTCGGAATGTTTGATTTTCATGTCTTATTAGTCATGTTAGTACAAGCAATGTCTAGAATTTATAGCTCGCGATTTGCGCTCTTAACACCTCGCAAGAATGCTCTTTTAACAATAATTTGCGCGATTTGACCAAAAAGCGGCGAGTTTCACAACTTCAGATTTGAAAATGTTCAAACTGCTTGCTTGCTACGCTCGCTCCCGGAAAAATAAAGCCTAAATAGATATTTTATCAATCAGAAAAGACTTTAAAAAGGGTTTGCTCAATTTAATTACTACAGAACGCACAACTACTTATCACAGATGATAATCTCATGGTGAAAATATCAGTTTGCATAAAAAATGCAAATTTTTGCATATAAGTGCCTTTTCTCGCTTTGCCCCCCCCAAAAAAAAAATAAATAATAAAAAATTGAAAATACGTTCCGTCGCCTATGATTAGCACCTATGGCACTCGATGGTATTTTAATATATAATCATTTACACCCTCTCAAAGAAAGCAGACTTACTTTTGCCCTTTATTTTGCCCACAATGGAACTTACAGGAAAGCATATCAAACAAGATGCAAATGGAGGTCTATTCAGCCGGACGTTATTTATACGCTTTGGAGTTTGGATTCTTGTTTGCCTAGAAAACGTAAAGTATTTCAAGAGTTTTTATATTGTCATTACATCTTTGTCCTTATTTCTCTATATCCGTAGCTCTACCATGCGCGTATTCGGGGGCGCCAAAATAGGGAGAAAAGGGAAGGAAAGAAAAGGGGAGGAAAAGGGAGGGGAGAGAAGAGAAAGGGGGCAAGAAAAAGAGGAGGGAAAAAAGAAGCGCCGCATTGGTGTTCGACCTAGGGGGGGGGGGGGCGCCGAATCGATAATCGACCTAAGGGCGCCGAATTTAAGTCCAACATAGATAGGGGAGCCGAATTGTGGTTCGAAATAAGGGGCGTCGAGTTGATATCCGACCTAGGGGGCGCCGAATTGATGTTCGTCCTAGGGGACGCCAAATCGATGTTCGACCTAGGGGCTGTCAAATTGATGTTCAACATAGGAAGGGGGGGGGGGAGGAAATTGATGTTTTACCTCGGGGAGCCGTATAGATGTTCGACATAGGAGAGTGCCGAATCGAAGTTCGACATAGGGGCACCAAGGGGGCGCCGAATCGATATTTTTTTCGTAGGGTTGACGAATTGCTGTTTGACATGGGGGGGGGGGGGGTGGGGTGGATGCGCCGAATTGATGTTCAACCTAGAGCATGTATATAGCGGGTGCCGAATTTATGTTTTGCTTAGGGGCGCCGAATTGATGTTCGACCTAGGGTGTGCCAAATTGATCTTCATCCTAGGGGGGGGGGCGAATTAATGTTTTACCTCGGGGCGCCGTATAGATGTTCGACATAGGGGCACCGAAGGGCACCGAAATGATGTTTAACCTTGGGGATGGGGCGCCGAATAATTATTTTTCCTATATACGGTTGTCGAGTTGCTGTTTGACATATAGGGGCGCCGAATTGATGTTCAACCTAGGGGGTGCCGAATGGATATTCACCACACGCCAATTTGATATTCGTCTCGGTGCATCAAATTCAGGTGCAATTTACCTAGGGAGGGGAGGGGGTGCCAAACTCATGTTTGCTCCCATCAATTACCAATCCTGTTCATGATTACCAAAAGTGCCTAGAAAGTCCTAATTTTAGATCAGAATATAAAAACAAATTCATCCTACTCTTCGCATTAATTGTTTAGTAAGGTGGCGATCCTGTTCATGGTAAGATAAGTGCTTAGAATGTCTGAATTTGTATCAAAATATATAGATTTTTATTCAGCTCGCGCTTCGCGCTCGCATAAACTTTTTTGTTACTGATCATCCTTTTCATGATAACCGAAATGCTTACTCAAATGTCCAAATTTTAGGTAAGAATATGAAAAAAATGTCATCTCGCTCTTTGCGGATGCATCAATGTTTAGTTAGATGACAATCCTGTTCATGATTACCAAAAGTGCTTAGAATGTCCAAATTTTAGGTCAAAATATCAATCACTTTTTAAGCTCGCGCTTCGCACTCGCACAAATTTACGAGGTCAGAATATCAAAAAATTTGAACTCGCGCTTAGCGCTCGCATTAATTATTTAGCTATATACCCATCCTGTTCATGGTTATAAAAAGTGCTTATGATGTCCAGTGTTGGATTGGGAATTCAAAAATTGTCAGTTCGCACTTCGTGATCGCATAAAATGTTGATAGATACCCATCCTGTTCTTGATTGCCAAAAGTGCTCATAGATTTTTTTCCCCCAAATTTTAGGTCAGAATATAAAAAAAATTCAGCTCACGTTTCGCGCTCGTATCAATAATAATTGTTTAAATAATTCATATACATATCATGTTCACGGTTGCAAAAAGCGTAGAATGTTTGATCGGAAAACAGATGAAAATATCCCCCTCCCCTATTGGCGAAAGCTGGATCTAGCCCCGGTTAAGAAATTACAGCTCCCGCACATAATTTTAGTATGGTCTACCACTCTGATGAAAAGTTGAACTAAATTGAAACCCCAAAACGCTTAAAAATTCTATGCTTTCTGGTCGCATTTATTCTTTTCAAGAAGTGGATACAACTTTGATCTTTTTTTACATGGACACATTAAAAAAAATGGTCTTCGATTGCCTTTTTCACGTGGTTGTGGAATAAGACAATTCAAAATGCATTTAGGCACTTTGATTGCCTGAGTGGTCGGGTTGGGGTGCAATTTTCCGAAAAGTTCACAGGGATGCAAAAATAGTGACCCCCTCGTGGTGCAAAATCCTGGATATGCGCATGTCCGTCGGGCATCGTTTCCACTATACATCTTTATCTATGCCGGTGTGATACTATATAAGTCCATGGATCAGATCAGTTTACTTCCATTTCGTCTGATGCCAAATCGTCAAATTGCCAACTCGCCTACTATCATTAAAGTCTACCATAATTATGTTCATCCACTATCGTCTAGTAACCAGTTGGTCCAATAGCCATAAGCCATTTAGTCCATATACCATTTGGTCTAATTGGACAACGTGCTATTGTGCAAAATGAATGAAAATTAATTGGATACTGGACCAAATAGTTGTTCGACGAAATATTGATAGACGGAATGGATATAGACTAAATTAAATCAGACCATGTGGTGAGTGCAAGTTGGCACTTGGCAGTCGACGACTTGGCAATTTACCAATGGACCTACTAGGCCACTAAATTGAACTTGTCCGAGTGTGCCATAACACCTAGACTACATGCTTTCTCATATCCGATACCCCCCCCCCCCCATCCCCGCCGCCACAAGAAAGGGAAGGGGGGCATGGAGGAGAGAGAAGAAAGAAAGAAAGAAGTATATTGTTGAAAGGGAATAAAAAGAATATGAATCAAAGGGAATGTAAACGCAATATAATACTCTGTTTGAATCGCTTCTCTTTCATGGAATTTATATTTTGAATAGATCGTTTCATTTCAGTCTTTCTCATTATTTTACTTTCAACCCTGTATTTCATCAGCTTTACTATCAAAAGCCTGCGTAGCGAATTACAAAACGTCACATCCTTGTTTCACCACCCATGACATTACGTAATTATCATTTTATTATTATCATGTAATGAAATTCATACTGTGTTTACACGCTGCATCTGCTGTCAGTTTGACTACCTTGTAAATATTTATTTACAAGGTAAAGCTTATTTCCAAGGTAATATTTATTTACAAGGTAAAGCCTATTTCCCCACTGGAAAATAGCTTTAGAGCTTTCGTGGGTCATCCTGTGTAAGTCTGTTGTTTTTAATGCTACTGTATATATATTATGGTGACTTGCGAAATAAAATCAATCAATCAATATTTTTTGACGATATCCAGTTGAAATCAGTGGCGTTCAAAATAATGGGGAAGGATTGGGGCTATATGGATTCCCAAATTTGTCACGGCCAATACAAAAAGAAAGCGAGAAGGGGAACTAATATCTGAATATTATGTCAAAATCTATCACCGATAAAAAATGATTTGTGCCCGACACATATATCTGGCCCCTTAATTCACATTTTTTACGTTTATTATTTACGCCAATGGTTGTTGTATTCATGAATAGTTCAAGCATGGTTCCTAACATCTTTCTGTATTTTTTTATGTTTACACAATTCCTAGCCTTGGGTTGGGGGTTGTGTGTATTCCTTATGTTCGCATTTTTTAATGTTATTTTTCTCTTTATTTCAATATTATCCTCTCCAACTTTATTATGGTATGACTATTCAAGGAATTATAATTACTCGTTTGCTTGCATGCTCCATGACCGCTTTGCCTTCACTCCGGGGGGGGGGGCACTTACATAAGTTACATTGACGAGTGGATACCATGCGCGACCCCAAAAAACACGTAAAAAGGATGTCTTTTTGTCAAAAACACAAAAATATTGAAAAAAGGGTATCTATGTTGCTAGGAAAGCTACGTGTTTAGGGTCATATTTTCGGGGATGATGAAACAAAATTAAAATGTTTTATAAAGGATGTCCTTTTTGCCCCAACACTACGTGTTTAGAGTCCGACTTGCGCGAGTTGTGGAAGGTGGGGCCGTACTAAACCAAAATAATGATGTGTAAAGGTAAAACCAACGACCGACTGACCCGACATAACAATAAAATATCGCTGTACTTGTTTAGGGGTTCATTTCGGGAATACTTGCCAAGAGTATCGTTTTGTTTCCAATACTTGTTAAGGGTCGGTTTGAGACGCCAATACTTGTTAAGGGGTGCAGTTTCAGAATATGGAAAATACGTGTTTGGGTGCTTTTCGAGACCCCATGATCGCGCATGGTATCCACTCGTCAATGGAAGTGCCCCCCCCCCCCCGTCCTTCACTTCTCTCAGTGCGTATTCAGAACTATTACTGTATTCTCATTGATCCCCCTGGAGTTGTAAAACACCTATAAAGGCAAAATATTATATTTTCATCGGCAGCACATGTGCATTACATCATCATAAATTAAGTACATCAGGGTCCATGATCAGAAAAAGCGTATACCCATTAAACCTCGCCAGATGGGGCGTGTCCCAAAATAACAATTTTATTTTTGTCTCGTTTCGAAATTTCATTTTTATTTTGGCTGCTATATGCTTCAAGCACATATTTGCTTATATAGTTTGCCTCTGCATTTTACTCATTATATATATATTTTTTTTTTATATATTGTATTTCTCCAGTCACTACATATAAGATTGTCACTTGTATTATGATCATGTCTCAAGCATTGTAAATTTGTTTTGTATATTATTCCAATAAATGCAAAAAAATCCTGCAAAAAAAGCCACATCACCACATAGTTGAACCATTCCAACACTTTCTACGATCAATACGATCGCCTTGACTGATCTGATACGATTAATTATTCCGCGATTATAATTATGGCCCTTGGAACCGGGGGTGCAAAGCACCCCCAAGATTTACAATGGGGTGCGGCGTGCATTATTTTCCATGTAGGCAGCTCCCCCTGGAATTCTGGTATAGGTGTCGAATTGGATAAATGTAGGAAAATTACCAACATTTTGTATTGGAACCTTTTTTAATGTTTTTCTTTTGCTTTGTCAAATTTTCCTCAGCACCGCCACCAAAAAAAATCGTGACAGTGTGATCTTGGCACTTTTTTTTCAATCATAAAAAATGATTATATTATTTTCCCGCATGAGTTTTGAAATATTGACACGTACGCCAGAATCTCTTTGGTCCTAATATGAAACATAAATTTCCACGTCTATAAAACAACAGTTATCATTCGTTTTTCCTATAGTTATAGCAGGGAAATGGGAGTTACAATTCCATTGATAAATAAGTCTAAAATGTTATGCCAATCAAGATGCAAGTCCCGGATGCAAGTAATGCCGGAAAGTAATGTCTTTGTCCTACTCATGTCGCAGTCATTCACATTTTTTCAACGGTTGAACTGCTCGTGCACACTCTGTATGCGTAGGCCTTTCCCGGAGGCCTTTCTTCCTCTCATTTGTTGCAATAAAATTTCATCTTTTTATCAATTCTTTCTACTTGTTTACTGTCTATGAAGGGGTAGCAAGTTGATCTCCCATGGGGTGCCCCTATCTATTACTGCATCATTTGTACCCATTTCTCTTTGACCATCCATTTCTTGGGAAAATACATCAATTGGATGATCCATTTATATATGCCTATCCATCCATTCTTTCAGTCATCCATCCACTGGTCGTGCCGATGGTTTGATTATAGCATGGACCTAATAGGTCCATGATTGTATAAAGTATATAAAGCGCCCTACTATATCATTATAGGCTACCCCCACCCCCTCCCCATACTACATAAAAACTCGGCGACCCATGGACTGGTCAGGGAAGTGTTATAGTGGAAATGTACACATTTCAAAGCAGACGTAATGTACATGCACAATTCCCTTGTACATGTTGTACATTGCTGCTTCTCCAGGTTTGCTTAGTCTTCTTTCACATACGTTGTTGCACTTTGCCCCACGGCGTGCCTTGTAAAGTTCTGTTGTAAGACTCTACACGCTGGTCGGCCCTGGAAATCACAACTCTGAATACGTAGAGCGTTTCTAGACCATAGCACCGCGCAATACTCAACTTCTCATTTTTCCATATCTCGATGCAAGCTTTCTTGTGTGGATGCAAAAATAAGAGTTTTCCCAGAAATCTTGTCCCTGACGTCATGTCTGCCCCCCTCATTTTTTTACTCATGACGCCTTTACTCTGCTTGTTCGACCTTAAGCCGTTGGTCCCCTGGTTGCTTGCTCACAGGCATTCGTGCATGCTTTCTTAGCAGTCAGGTAAAAACCTCGGCAACAGAAATAACAGAAATTTGCAACTTGATGCGTTGCAGCACATTCATGCTATCACGGTCTACACAACGTAGACTATACGTACGTACTTCGCATCAACAGGTTTCTAAGCTCACCTCTTGACCTCGCGAGTTCAATCTAAACAAACGAAGAGTAGTCAAGTGTTGAATTGGGGTTGCATCTTCATTATGCTTTACTATAGGCCTATATTTAACCCCGCATTGGGATTGCATCTTCGTTATGTTTTACTATAGGCCTATATTTAACCCCGCATTGGGATTGCATATTCGTTATGTTTTACTATAGGCCTATATTTAACCCTGCATTGGGATTGCATCTTCGTTATGTTTTACTATAGGCCTATATTTAACCCCGTATTAAACAAACCCTGATTTATATCGTAGAACCTGCTCTGAAAGTAATCGTTTTTCTCTTCGCCCTTTCCCTTCATGCTTGGCTGTAGACAGAAAGGTGGTGGCCGTCTGTTTAGAGTTTTAAATATTTTTGGTCTAACTTTTTTTTTCCAATTTCTCCTCTGTACTTTGCGAGTGGATCTAAATAATCTGAAACTGACTGAAACATTCAGGAAAGATAACAAAACACCAACATATCAAATTAGGGTATGTTGTATTCAGATCCCTTTATGATGGCTCTCCTGATTCTCTTTCACCAATCCACTTCTTTCTTTCTTCTCTCTCCTCCCTCCCCCTTTCCTTTGGGGAGGGCCAAGGAGTCAGTATACAGAGTATACAGTAAGCTGCGCTAGCGCCTCGCTCTAGTTTCCGTATGTAGCACGCCAAGCTATACATGAAGGGAAAAGATGCATAAAAGAGCTACAATCCACATGAATAAAGATCAAACTCGGAACTCGGCCCTTGCCCATCTCTGGGATTCTCGTATCTCTTTTAGTCTTGGAGTACTTTCAGATTCATGACATAAGATTCCGAAAGTAAGCCATATTGGGCAATCCTTTGCTTCGTCATTCACGTCAGATAATCAACGTGTCTGAATCCCTTTCCACGCGTACGATACAATCATGGAACTATATAGGCTCAATATAATATTCTTATCCTGTGTGTGCTATCGCAGATAGTGGATTATATCTGAAACTAAAGCAGAGCGCAAGCATGTCGCTTGCCGGCTAGCATCGGCTCATTGAGCTTGCACGCACCGTTCGATGTTTGCTTTCTACTCAGCTACACACACAGAGTACTGCACATTGTTGATACGGGGATTTCTTGATACTGCGCATGCGCCATGACGTATTTCATCAATATGCATGAGGTCGTAATGAATATGCATGATTCGAACAGTGTTCTAAGATCAATTTATTTTTTAACCCGAGAGGGCGTCAATAAGAAGGTCCACATTCAATTAGGTTAACCGATACGAGTTATAATACATGTTTCACCCCTCAATATCATGAAAATATAAAAGTTATGCAAGTTTCTTTTCCGTGATAAAATAGAGCAAGAATGTAGGTATTTAATTAATGTAATAATTTCAAAATTGATTCATTGCCCTTGTCTGAGATCAACCAATCATACACTATACCTTTAAACAACGTGCTTTTTTATTATTACATTCCTCATGCAAATATTGTTTACAAGATTCGGGGTGTTTTTTTTATGCGGATTACTGGAAAGGGGTTGTAGCCGTATGTGTTTCATGATAATGAATCAGTGTGTGCACTGTACATGGCTGATACATGTATTTTTATTCTATTAATACATGACAGCAGGGGCGGCGGAACCCGCCCCCCCCCCCAAAAAAAAAAAAAAAAAAAAAAAAAAAATCCCAGCAGTAAAAAAAGCCATTTCTAAAAATAATATGTGCCATTTTATAAAATAGAATACCTTTTTTGAAGTAAAACATAAAATATTTTAGGTTAGAAAATCACAATTTGTTTGCTCGCGCTCGCATCAATTACATTTTAGTGTAAGGTATGCATGTTGTTACAAAAAGGGGTTAGAATGTTCAGTTTTCGTGTTGGCCTATCATCAATTTTTAGCTCGAGATCTCTTGGAGTTTATGTGAAGTTCTGTTGCATTCCTGTTACTATTGAGATTGAAATAGTTAAGAGGTGTTATATATGGTTTAGACGTTGGTTAAACCATGGAGGTACCTCCATGGTTTAACTGTGATTTTATGGGTAAAAAGCTATTTAGAATTTTAGATGTCCGATAGATTATTGCAGTTATCTAGAAAGTTAATAGAAGGTGAAACAATTATGGATTACTGCCCTCTGTCGACTATATAGTTATAATGTGTGCTCGGTCATTTTTGCCCGCTCTGGGATATATTCTTTACAAGATAACAATCCAGACCATATGATTATTGTGACTGACGTCCAATCATTAAATGACGGTGTGCAGACTGGTCGATTGGGTGGGGAGGGGAGGGGGGGGGGGGTAGGGAAGGCGATCGCCCTCAATGATTTTGACAGCTTGAAACATTTTGAATATGCAAACTCATATTCTTAAAAGCATTCGAAAGCACTATAAACCCATTAAACTTGGCAAAAAATGCTATCAAAATAACAAAAGATATCTTTTCTGTTCTGTATAATTATTTGGTGCACAGCACAAATCGTGTCGATTTTTTGGACATAATTATCTTTCACCTTAGCACCCCCCTCCCCATCCCAAACATGGATCACGCCCCCGAATGTGTATAACGCCAGGGCCTG